>NC_057813.1:42954642-43159656 GCF_018294505.1 Triticum aestivum
GGCCCAGTCGGGCGCGCGGATTTTTTTTTTGAAAATAAATTCCACCGGAATTAAGAAAATTTCTAGAAAATAAATTAAAATTCGAAAAATGTCAAAATAATTTTTCACCGTCTAAATAAAATATTTAGAACAAGATGAACATTTTCTTGGCCCTAAAATACAGTTTTGACAAACGTGCAATTTTCCTAAATTCAAATAAAATAGCGAAAAACTTTGAAATAAAAACATATTTGATTTTATTATTAAATCCTCAATATTTCTTTATTTTGGGAAAGTCATTTTATTCCCTCTCTTATATTTTTATAATTGAAATAATTGAAGATAAAATTAATAAAATCAAATGATCCTATTTTCAAAATTTAAGAAAACTCAAATATGAAAATGACGAAATTCCCAACTCTCTCTGTGGGTCCTTGAGTTGCGTAAAATTTCTAGGATCGAGCCAAAATGCAATAAAATATGGTATGCAATGATGATCTAATGTATAACATTCCAAATTGAAAATTTGGGATGTTACAGGTAGATATAGGTTTTTGTAATCTGAAAATATAAAAACAACAAGGTAGCAAGTAACAAAAGTGAGCGAAAACGGTATTGCAATGCTTCGAAACAAGGCCTAGGGTTCATACTTTCACTAGTGCAAGTTCTCTCAACAATAATAACATAACTGAATCATATAACTATCCCTCAACATGCAACAAAGAGTCACTCCAAAGTCACTAATAGCAGAGAACAAACGAAGAGATTATTGTAGGGTATGAAACCACCTCAAAGTTATTCTTTCCGATCAATCCATTGGGCTATTCCTATAAGTGTCACAAATAGACCTAGAGTATGTAGTAAAATAACACCTTAAGATACACATCAACCAAAACCCTAATGTCACCTAGATACTCCAATGTCACCACAAGTATCCGTGGGTATGATTATATGATATGCATCCCACAATCTCAGATTCATCTATTCAACCAACACAAAGAACTTCAAAGAGTGCCCCAAAGTTTCTACCGGAGAGTCAAGACGAAAACATGTGCCAACCCCTATGCATAAGTTCACAAGGTCACTGAACCCGCAAGTTGATCACCAAAACATACATCAAGTGGATCACGTGAATATCCCATTGTCACTAAAGATAAGCACATGCAAGACATACATGAAGTGTTCTCAAATCCTTATAGACTCAATCTGATAAGACAACTTCAAAGGGAAAACTCAATTCATCACAAGGAGATAGAGGGGGAGAAACATCATAAGACCCAACTATAATAGCAAAGTTCGTGATACATCAAGATCGTGCCATATCAAGAACATGAGAGAGAGAGAGAGATCAAACACATAGCTACTGGTACATACCCTCAGCCCCGAGGGTGAACTACTCTCTCCTCATCATGGAGAGTGCCGGGATGATGAAGATGGCCACCGGTGATGGTTCCCTCTCCGGCAGGGTGCCAGAACAGGCTCCCGAGAGGTTTTTGGTCGCTACAGAGACTTGCGGCGGTGGAACTCCCAATCTAGGTTATGTTCCGGAGGTTTGGGAATTTATAGGAGAGGTTGGCGTCGAGAACAAGTCAGGGGGGCCCACGGGAAGTTCACGAGGCACAAGGGCGCACCCTAGGGGGGTGGGCACGCCCTCCACCCTCGTGGGGCCCATGGGCCTCCCTTCCAGTAACTCTTCGTTCCAGTATAAAACTATTTTTATATTTTCCAGAAAAAATCTCCGTTGATTTTCAGCGTATTCCGAGAACTTTTATTTCTGCACAAAAACAACACCACGCTAGTTCTACTGAAAATAGCGTCAGTCCGGGTCAAATCATACCCAAATCATGTAGAAATATTATAAACATGGCATGAATACATCAAAAATTATAGATACACTGGAGACGTATCAGCATCCCCAAGCTTAATTCCTGCTCGTCCTCGAGTAGGTAAATGATAAAAACAGAATTTTTGATGTCGAATGCTACCTAACATAGTTATCAATGTAATCTCTCTTTATTGTGGCAATAATATTCAGATCCATAAGATTCAAAACAAAAGTTTAATATTGACATAAAAACAATAATACTTCAAGCATACTACCAAGGAAATTATGTCTTCTCAAAATAACATGGCCAAACAAAGCTATCCCTACAAAATCATATAGTCTGGCTATGCTCTATTTTCATCAAACAAAATATTCAAATCATGCACAACCCCGGTTTCAACCAAGCAATTGTTTCATACTTTAGTATTTTCAAACTTTTTCAACTCTCGCGCAATACATGAGCGTGAGCCATGGACATAGCACTATAGGTGGAATAGAATGGTGATTGTGGAGAAGACAAAAAGGAGATGATAGTCTCACATCAACTAGGCGTATCAATGGGCTATGGAGATGCCCATCAGTGAGTAGGGATTGCCATGCAATGGATGCACTAGAGCTATAAGTGTATGAAAGCTCAAAAAGAAACTAAGTGGGTGTGCATCCAACTTGCTTGCTCACGAAGACCTAGGGCATTTTGAGGAAGCCCATCATTGGAATATACAAGCCAAGTTCTATAATGAAAATTCCCACTAATATATGGAAGCGACAACATAGGAGACTCTCTATCATGAAGATCATGGTGCTACTTTGAACCACAAGTGTGGTAAAAGGATAGTAGCATTGCCCCTTCTCTCTTTTTGTCTCATTTTTTGGGCCTTCTCCTTTTTTGGCCTCTTTTTTTGTTCAGAGTCTCATCCCGATTTGTGGGGGAATCATAGTCTCCATCATCCTTTCCTCACTGGGACAATGCTCTAATAGTGAAGATCATCACACTTTTATTTACTTATAACTCAAGAATTACAAGTCAATACTTAGAACAAAATATGACTCTATGTGAATACCTCCGATGGTGTACCGGGATGTGCAATGATTCAAGAGTTACATGTATGAAAGAATTATGAACGGTGGCTTTGCCACAAATACGATGTCAACTACATGATCATGCAAAGCAATATGACAATGATGGAGAGTGTCATAATAAACGGAACGGTGGAAAGTTGCATGGCAATATATCTTAGAATGGCTATGGAAATTCCATAATAGGTAGGTATGGTGGCTGTTTTGAGCAAGGTATATGGTGGGTGTATGGTACCAGCGAAAGTTGCACGGCAAAAGAGAGGCTAGCAATGGTGGAAGGATGAGAGTGTGTATAATCCATGGACTCAACATTAGTCATAAAGAACTCACATACTTATTGCAAAATTCTGCAAGTCATCGAAACCAAGCACTACGTGCATGCTCCTAGTGGAAGGGTTGGTAGGAGTTAACCATCGCGCGATCCCGACCTCCACTCATAAGGAAGACAATCAATAAATAAATCATGCTCCAACTTCATCACATAACGGTTCACCATACGTGCATGCTACGGGAATCACAAACCTCAACACAAGTATTTCTAAAATTCACAATTACTCCACTAGCATGACTCTAATATCACCATCTTCATATCTCAAAACAATCATAAATAATCAAACTTCTCATAGTATTCAATGCACTTTATATGAAAGTTTTTATTATATCTCTCTTGGATGCCTATCATATTAGGACTAAATTCATAACCAAAGAAAATTACCATGCTGTTTAGGACTCTCAAAATAATATAAGTGAAGCATGAGAGTTCATCAATTTCTTCAAAATAAAACCACCATCGTGCTCTAAAAAGATATAAGTGAAGCACTAGAGCAAACAACAAACTACTCCAAGAGATATAAGCGAAGATCAATGAGTAGTAGAATAATTATGTAACTATGTGAAGACTCTATAACATTTAAGAATTTAATATCTTGGGATATTATTCAAACACCAAGCAAAACAAAACAAAATAAAATGACGCTCCAAGTAAAACACATATCATGTGGTGAATAAAAATATAGCCCCAAGTAAAGTTACCAATAGACGAAGATGAAAGAGGGGATGCCATCCGGGGCATACCCAAGCTTAGGCTCTTGGTTTTCCTTGAATATTACCTTGGGGTGCCTTGGGCATCCCCAAGCTTAGGCTCTTGCCACTCCTTATTCCATAGTCCGTCGAATCTTTACCCAAACTTGAAAACTTCACAACACAAAACTCAACAGAAAACTCGTAAGCTCCGTTAGTATAAGAAAATAAATCGCCACTTAGGTACTGTTGTGAACTCATTCTAAATTCATATTGGTGTTATATCTACTGTATTCCAACTTCTCTATGGTTCATACCCTCCGATACTAATCATAGGTTCATCAAAATAAGCAAACAACACATAGAAAACAGAATCTGTCAAAAACAGAACAGTCTGTAGAAATCTGTAACTCTCGAATACTTCTGTAACTCCAAAAATTCTGAAATAAATTGGTGGACGTTATAAATTTGTCTATTAATCATCTGCAAAAAGAATCAACTTAAAAAGCACTCTTCTGTAAAAAATGACATCTAATCTCGTGAGGGCAAAGTTTCTGTTTTTTACAGCAAGATCACCTTAACTTTCACCCAAGTCTTCCCAAAGGTTCTACTTGGCACTTTATTGAAATAACAGCTATAAATCATGATTACTACAGTATCTTAATAATGTGGAGACACAAAAAACAGTAGGGGTAAATATTGGGTTGTCTCCCAACAAGCGCTTTTCTTTAATGCCTTTTTAGCTAGGCATGATGATTTCAATGATGCTCACATAAAAGATAAGAATTGAAACATAAAGAGAGCATCATGAAGCATATGACTAGCACATTTAAGTCTAACGCACTTACTATGCATAGGGATTTTGTGAGCAAAACTAGCATAGGAAAGCAAAATAAGCATAACTTCAAGATTTTAAGAACATAGATAGGAAACTTGATATTGTTGTGATTCCTACAATCATATATTCCTCCCTCATAATAATTTTCAGTAGCATCATGAATGAATTCAACAATATAACCATCACATAAAGCATTCTTTTCATGATCTACAAGCATAGAAACTTTATTACTCTCCACATAAGCAAATTTATTCTCATGAATAGTAGTGGGAGCAAACTCAACGAAATAACTATCATGTGATACTTTATTCACATAGTAAATTTGAGCATTAAAATAATGATGACAAGTTTCATGGATATCATTACTCTTTATAGCATAAATGTCATCACAATAATCATCATAGATAGGAGTCATGCTATCATCATAATATAATTTCTCATTAAAACTTGGGGGACTAAAAATATCATCTTCATCAAACATAGCTTCCCCAAGATTGTGGCTTTGCATATCATTAGCATCATGGATATTCAATGAATTCATATTAATAACATTGCAATCATGCTCATCATACAAAGATTTAGTGCTAAACATTTTTAATGCATTATTCTTCTAACACTTTGGCACAATTATTGGAATCCTTATTTTGATGAAAGACATTAAAAAGATGAAGCATATGTGGCAACCTCAATTCCATTTTTTTGTAGTTTTCTTTTATATATTAAACTAGTGATAAAACAAGAAACTAAAAGATTCGATTGCAAGATCTAAAGATATACCTTCAAGCACTAACCTCCCCGGCAACGGCGCCAGAAAAGAGCTTAGTTGACGGGGTGTTAGTGCCGCTTACCTAGCCTCCCCGGCAACGACGCTAGAAAAGAGCTTGATGTCTACTACACAACCTTCTTCTTATAAATGTTGTTGGGCCTCCAAGTGCAGAGGTTTGTAGGACAGTAGCAAATTTCCCTCAAGTGGATGACCTAAGGTTTATCAATCCGTGGGAGGCGTAGGATGAAGATGGTATCTCTCAAACAACCCTGCAACCAAATAACAAAGAGTCTCTTGTGTCCCCAACACACCCAATACAATGGTAAATTGTATAGGTACACTAGTTTGACGAAGAGATGGTGATACAAGTGCAATATGGATAGTAGATATAGGTTTTTGTAATCTGAAAATATAAAAACAGACAGGTAGCAAGTAACAAAAGTGAGCGAAAACGGTATTGCAATGCTTCGAAACAAGGCCTAGGGTTCATACTTTCACTAGCGCAAGTTCTCTCAACAATAATAACATAATTGGATCATATAACTGTCCCTCAACATGCAACAAAGAGTAACTCCAAAGTCACTAATGGAGGAGAAAAAACGAAGAGATTATTGTAGGGTACGAAACCACCTCAAAGTTATTCTTTCCGATCAATCCATTGGGCTATTCCTATAAGTGTCACAAACAACCCTAGGGTTCGTAATAAAATAACACCTTAAGACACACATCAACCAAAACCCTAATGTCACCTAGATACTCCAATGTCACCACAAGTATCCGTGGGTATGATTATATGATATGCATCACACAATCTCAGATTCATCTATTCAACCAACACAAAGAACTTCAAAGAGTGCCCCAAAGTTTCTACTAGAGAGTCAAGATGAAAACGTGTGCCAACCCCTATGCGTAAGTTCACAAGGTCACTAAAACCACAAGTTGATCACCAAAACATACATCAAGTGGATCACGTGAATATCCCATTGTCACCACAGATAAGCACATGCAAGACATACATCAAGTGTTCTCAAATCCTTAAAGACTCAATCTAATAAGACAACTTCAAAGGGAAAACTCAATTCATCACAAGGAGATAGAGGGGGAGAAACATCATAAGATCCAACTATAATAGCAAAGCTCGCGGTACATCAAGATCGTGCCATATCAAGAACATGAGAGAGAGAGAGAGAGAGAGATCAAACACATAGCTACTGGTACATACCCTCAGCCCTGAGGGTGAACTACTCCCTCCTCATCATGGAGAGCACCGTGCTGATGAATATGGCCACCGGTGATGGATTCCCCCTCTGGCAGGGTGCCGGAACTGGCTCCCGAGAGGTTTTTGGTGGCTACAGAGGCTTGCGGCAGCGGAACTCCTGATCTAGGTTATGTTCTAGAGGTTTGGGGATTTATAGGAGAGGTTGGCGTCGAAAACAAGTCAGGGGGGCCCACGGGAAGTCCACGAGGCACAGGTGTACGCCCTCAACCCTCGTGGGGGCCATGGGCCTCCCCTCCGGTAACTCTTCGTTCTGATATTTTTTATATTTTCCAGAAAAAATCTCCATTGATTTTCAGCGCATTTTGAGAACTTATATTTCTGCACAAAAACAACACCACGGTAGTTCTGCTGAAAACAGGGTTAGTCCAGGTTAGTTCTAACCAAATCATACCAAAATCATGTAGAAATATTATAAACATGGCATGAATACATCAAAAATTATAGATACGTTGGAGGCGTATCAGCATGACACACTGAACTATCGAGTAGTCATCATATCGAGCTTGCCAGATGTTCATAACCTCAGCATCTGCTCCTGCAGCTGGCCTTTCACCTAGCAGTGCATCAAGGACATAATTCTTCTGTGCAGCAATGAGGATAATCCACAAGTTACGGACCTAGTCCGTGTAGTTCCTACCATCATCTTTCAACTTAGCTTTCTCTAGGAACGCATTAAAATTCAAGGGAACGGTAGCACGGGCCATTGATCTACAACATAGATATGCAAAAACTCTCAGGACTAAGTTCATGATAAATTAAGTTCAATTAATCATATTACTTAAGAACTCCCACTTAGATAGACATCCATCAAGTCATCTAAATTATACGTGATCCAAATCAACTAAACCATGTCCGATCATCACGTGAGATGGAGTAGTCATCAATGGTGAACATCTCTATGTTGATCATATCAACTATATGATTCACGTTCGACCTCTCGGTCTCCAGTGTTCCGAG
The DNA here is from genome assembly GCF_018294505.1 of Triticum aestivum. NCBI lineage: Eukaryota > Viridiplantae > Streptophyta > Magnoliopsida > Poales > Poaceae > Triticum > Triticum aestivum. The sequence goes on from NC_057813.1 coordinate 42,962,384, forward strand.
GCCATGTCTGTACATGCTAGGCTTGTCAAGTCTAACCCGAGTATTCTACATGTGCAAAACTGACTTGCACCCGTTGTATATGAATGTAGAGCCTATCACACCCGATCATCACGTGGTGTCTCAGCACGAAGAACTTTCACAACGGTGCATACTCGGGGAGAACACTTATACCTTGAAATTTAGTTAAGGGATCATATTATAATGCTACCGCCGTACTAAGCAAAATAAGATGCATAAAGATAAACATCACGTGCAATCAAAATATATGACATGATATGGCAATCATCATCTTGTGCTTTTGATCTCCATCTCCAAAGCAACTTCATGATCTCCATCATCACCAACTCGACACCTTGATCTCCATCGTAGCGTCGTGGTCGCCTCACCAACTATTGCTTCTACAACTATTGCTACCGCTTAGTGATAAAGTAAAGCAATTACATGGCGTTTGTATTTCATACAATAAAGCGACAACCATAAAGCTCCTGCCAGTTGCCGATAGCTTTTAGAGAACATGATCATCTGATACAACAACGTATATCACATCATGTCTTGACCATATCACATCACAACATGCCCTACAAAAACAAGTTAGACGTCCTCTACTTTGTTGTTGCAAGTTTTACGTGGCTGCTACGAGCTTCTAGCAAGAACCGTTCTTACCTACCGCACGAAACCACAACGGTGATTTATCAAGTTTGCTGTTTTAACCTTCAACAAGGACCGGCCGCAGTCATATTCGATTCAACTAAAGTTGGAGAAACAGACACCCGGCAGCCACCTTTATGCAAAACTAGTTGCATGTCTGTCGGTGGAACCGGTCTCATGAGCGTGGTAATGTAAGGTTGGTCCAGGCCGCTTCATCCAACAATACCTCCAAATCAAAATAAGACATTGCTGGTAAGCAGTATGATGATCACCACCCACAACTCGTTGTGTTATACTCGTGCATATCATCTACGCATAGACCTGGCTCGGATGCCACTGTTGGGAAATGTAGCATGCAATTTCAAAAATTATCCTACGCTCACGAAAGATCTATCTAGGAGATGCATAGCAACGAGAGGGGGATAGTGAGTCCACGCACCCTCGTAGACCGAAAGCAAAAGCGTTTGTTAACACGGTTGATGTAGTCGAACTTATTCTCATTCCGACCAATCAAGCACCGAACGTACGACACCTTCGAGTTCTACACACGTTCAGCTCAATGACGTCCCTCGAACTCTTGATCCAGCAAAGTTTGAGGGAGAGTTGCGTCAGCACGATGATGTGGTGACGGTGATGGTGAAGTGATCCGCGTAGGGCTTCGCCTAACCACTACGTGAATATGACCGGAGGCGTAAACTGTGGAGGGGGGGTGCCGCACACGGCTAGGGATAAATGATGATGGTTCTAGCGGTGCCCCCCACATATATATAGGTGGGAGAGGGAGATGGGCAGCAAGGGGTGCCCCAAGTAGGAGTAATCCTACTTGGGCGCCTCCCACAAGTCGGCCTCCCCCCTTCCATAAGTGTCGGATGGGGAAGGAAGGAGGAGGGGGAGGGAAGGAAGGGGGAGGCCGAATCCCTCCCCTTACTTCTTTCTTCCTCCCTTCCCTTTTGAAAGCACAAGTGCTCCCTGGGTGATTTTGGTAATTAATGTCAACATATCTCTTGTTGGACTAACACTTTTACCTAGTATGTTTTAGATAAGTTCAACAATGAAGTGGCATGGACTAGAGGATGTGGAACCCCTTCAAGATGTGAAGGACAAAGGATTGGCTCAAGCTTCAAGGACAAGACTCTACATTTTCTATTTTAGTGGTCCAAGATCACATTGAGTCTATAGGAAAAGCCAATACTATCAAGAGGGGATGAGGTGTTGCTTAATGGCTTGCTTGCTCAAAGTGCTTAGTGATATGCTCCGAAGCCCTCAACTACCTTCTCACATCCACATATGACCTAAACCAAAAGTCAAACTCGGCCCCACCGATTCTTCTATCCGGCGCCACCGAGTTCAGATGTCATAGCCACTGCGACAAACCCTAGGCAAATCGGTCTCACCGATAGGGATCTCGGTCTCACCGAGATGGGATTGTAATCTCTCTGTATATCTCCATTACCAAAATCGGTCTCAACGAGTTTGTGTAACCGGTCCTACCAAGATTGCAATGTAAACTCTCTGGTTCCCTTTCGTAACATTTCGATCTCACCGAAATGAGCGAACCGGTCCCATCGAGTTTACCTGACCAACTCTCTGGTTATCTTATTACCAAAATCGGTCCCACCGAGTTTGTTTAATCAGTCTCACCGAGATTACGTTATGCCCTAACCCTAACCATATCGGTCCTATCGAGTTGCATGTCTGTCCCACCAAAAATCCTAACGGTCACTAGATTTGCTGAATCGGTCTAACCGAGTTTCTCAATTCGGTCCCACCAAGATTGGCAAGTTGTGTGTAATGGTCAGATTTTGTGTGGAGGCTATATATACCCCTCCACCTCCTCTTCATTCTTGGAGAGAGCCATCAAATTGAACCTACACTTCCAACTTACATTTTCTAAGAGAGAACCACCTACACTTGTGTTGAGGCCAAGATATTCCATTCCTACCATATGAATCTTGATCTCTAGCCTTCCCCAAGTTGCTTTCCACTCAAATCTTCTTTCTACCAAATCCAGATCCTGTGAGAGAGAGTTGAGTGTTGGGGAGACTATCATTTGAAGCACAAGAGCAAGGAGTTCATCATCAACACATCATTTGTAACTTCTTGGAGAGTGGTGTCTCCTAGATTGGCTAGGTGTCACTTGGGAGCCTCCGACAAGATTGTGGAGTGGAACCAAGGAGTTTGTAAGGGCAAGGATATCGCCTACTTCGTGAAGATTTACCACTAGTGAGGCAAGTCCTTCGTGGGCGACGGCCATGGTGGGATAGACAAGGTTGCTTCTTCGTGGACCCTTCTTGGGTGGAGCCCTCCGTGGACTCGTGCAGCCGTTACCCTTCGTGGGTTGAAGTCTCCATCAACGTGGATGTACGATAGCACCACCTATCGGAACCACGACAAAAACATCCGTGTGTCCAATTGCGTTTGAATTCTCCAATCCCATCCCTTTACATTCTTGCAAGTTTCATGCTTTACTTTCCGCTGCTCATATACTCTTTGCATACTTGCTTGTTATGTATTGTGCTTGTTAAACTTGTGCCAAAACTCCACTTAAACTCAAAGAAGTTAAAAACTGCTACTTTTAGCACCTAGTGTCTAATCACCCCCCCTCTAGACACCTCTTCTCGATCCTTTCAATTGGTATCAGAGCTTTGGTGTGACGCCCCCGATTCAATCGTACACTAATCATGCACGCAAATGTGTACGATCAAGATCAGGGACTCACGGGAAGATATCACAACACAACTCTACAAATAAAATAAGTCATACAAGCATCATCATACAAGCCAGGGGCCTCGAGGGCTCGAATACAAGTGCTCGATCAAAGACGAGTCAGCGGAAGCAACAATATCTGAGTACAGACATAAGTTAAACAAGTTGCCATAAGATGGCTAGCACAAACTGGGATACAGATCGAAAGAGGCGCAGGCCTCCTGCCTGGGATCCTCCTAACTACTCCTGGTCGTCATCGTCAGCCTGCACGTAGTAGTAGGTACCTCCGGTGTAGTAGGGGTCGTCGTCGACGGTGGCGTCTGGCTCCAGGGCTCCAGCATCTGGTTGCGACAACCAGGTAGAAGGGAAAGGGGAAAATAGGGAGAAAGCAACCGTGAGTACTCATCCAAAATACTCGCAAGCAAGGAGCTACACTACATATGCATGGGTATATGTCTAAAGGGCCATATCGGTGGACTGAACTGCAGAATGCCAGAATAAGAGGGGGATAGCTAATCCTGTCGAAGACTACGCTTCTGGCAGCCTCCGTCTTGCAGCATGTAGATGAGAGTAGATTTAAGTCCTCCAAGTAGCATCTCCAAGTAGCATCTCCAAATAGCATCTCCAAATAGCATCTCCAAATAGCATCTCATAGCATAATCCTACCCGGCGATCCCCTCCTCATATCCCTGAGGTAGAGCGACCACCGGTTGTATCTGGCACTTGGAAGGGTGTGTTTTATTAAGTATCCGGTTCTAGTTGTCATAAGGTCAAGGTACAACTCCAAGTCGTCCTGTTACCGAAGATCACGGCTATTCGAATAGATTAACTTCCCTGCAGGGGTGCACCACATAACCCAACACGCTTGATCCCATTTGGCCGGACACACTTTCCTGGGTCATGCCCGGCCGCGGAAGATCAACACGTCGCAGCCCCACCTAGGCACAACAGAGAGGCCAGCACGCCGGTCTAAACCTAAGCGCACAGGGGTCTGGGCCCATCGCCCATAGCACACCTGCACGTTGCGTACGCGGCCGAAAGCAGAACTAGCCCCCTTAATACAAGAGCAGGCTTACGTTCCAATCAGGCGCGCGCCGCTCCGTCGCTGACGTCTGAAGTGCTTCGGCTGATACCACGACGTCGGGAAACCCATAACTACTCCCGCGTAGATGGTTAGTGCGTATAGGCTCATAGCCGACTCAGATCAAATACCAAGATCTCGTTAAGCGTGTTAAGTATCCGCGAATGCCGAACAAGGCCAGGCCCACCTGTCTCCTAGGTGGTCTCAACCTGCCCTGTCGCTCCGCCACAAAGTAACCGTCGGGGACCGTCGGGAACCCAGGCCCACCTCTACCAGGATGGAGCCACCTGTCCTTTCAGCCCCCAACTCCGAACAGTATCACAGGTAGTGTAATAGTGTAAAGTATATAGTATATGCCCGTGATCACCTCCCGAAGTGATCACAGCCCAGTAGTATAGCATGGCAGACGGACAAGAGTGTAGGGCCACTGATGGAACACTAGCATCCTATACTAAGCATTTAGGATTGCGGGTAAGGTATCAATGACTGTAGCAGCAATGACAGGCTATGCATCAGAATAGGATTAACGGAAAGCAGTAACATGCTACACTACTCTAATGCAAGCAGTATAGAGAAGAGTAGGCGATATCTGGTGATCAAAGGGGGGGCTTGCCTGGTTGCTCTGGCAAGAGAGAGGGGTCGTCAGCTCCGTAGTCGAACTGGTCAGCAGCAGCGTCGGTCTCGTAGTCTACCGGAGAGAAGAGGGGAAAGAAATAATGAATGCAGAGCAAACAAAGCATCACAAAATATAACAAGGCAATACGCGGTGTTCGGTGTGCCCTAACGCGGTAGTAGGTGATACCGGTGAAGGGGGAAAACATCCGGGAAAATATTCCCGGTGTTTCGTGTTTTCTGACAGATGAACCGGAGGGGGAAAGTTGCGGGTTTGATATGTTAGGGGTGTGTGGTGGACGAACGGGCTATGTATCCGGGTTCGTCTCGTCGTTTTGAGCAACTTTCATGTACAAAGTTTTTCCATCCGAGTTACGGATGAATTTCTACGAATTTCCAAAGATTTAAACAGCTATTTGGAATTCCTGAAATTTGGCTAAGTCTGAGAATTGTTCAGTTTTTAAAATCCACTTAGCTGATTTCTAAAGGCTATAACTATGGTTCTGCCCAACCTATGGATTAGTACCTTATATCAAAAATGACCATTTCCCTGTGATCTACAAGACAATATTAATTGCATCACTGCTAGTGTTCATTTGCTTAATCAAAATTTTGCTTGAAAAGTGCCACTTGTTGTTAATTCCAGAAATTGTTAAAATATACGAACATAGGATTTTGTGATTTTCACAGGATTTAATCCATGCCTTATTTAAATTTGGTCCAATGGGGTAACTTGTAGCTTGTTGAGTGTACTACCTAAACAAATTAATTTCAGCTAAGTTAGACTTTGTTTGACCACAGTTTTGTTGCCATTCAAAGGGCTAATAGAGTAGAAATAACAGAAGCTAGCCAGCGCTACAGTAACATTCAGTTACTGTAGCAGCAGCAGCAGAGATACGAACTGCAGCAGCAGGTGCGGCTGCAAGCACGGGCGGGCAGCAGTCGGGCGTGACGCGGCGTGAGCAGAGGCGAGGCGAAGCAGCAGCGCAGGCGAGGCCACGCGCAGCCGGCAACGGGGGTGCCGCCAAGCGCCGGCCGGAGGAGGACAGCAGCGTCGCCAGTGACAAGCGGGCAGATGCCATGGCTCGGGCGAGCCCGAAGGCGGGGCTGCGGGGCACGATTCGTCGCAGGGCCGGGTGCGTTCGAACGCTCGCGGCAGCGCGCGTTGACTGGTGGTGGCCGCAGTCACGGGGGTGGCCGGGGTTGAGCCGTGCTTCGAGATCAGGCGATAGCCGGAATCGGAGCTCGACGAGGACGAAGCTAGGAGCAGTGAGAGGATGCGCTGGAGAGAGCACCGGTGTCGCGGCGTTGTAGGGAGCACGGTTATGCAGTCGGACGCGAGCCGCGCGTGCGGTGACCGCGACAGCGAGCTCGACGCCGGAGCCGTAGCTTGGCAATGGTGGTGCGAGCATCGCGCGCGACTAGCTATGGCACGAAAACGGAGCAAGGACGGGGAGCAGAAGGAGGTGGAGCTCACTGAGCGGCACACACGCTGGCCCTTGGTGGGTTTAGTAGCAGCTGGGGATGACGGAGACGGCGGTGGTCACCGACGACGAAGACGGAGACGAGCTCGATCCGCGCGATGCCGAGCCCGTCGTATCCAATGGCTCGGCTCAGGCGACGCAGCGGAGGGCGGCGAAGCTCCGCGACATCTCGCCGGGGCTCGGTGTCGTCGGAGAGCGCGGGATCGACGGCGGCGAGCGGCGGAGGCTAACGGGCGAGTGGGGAACGAGGGGAGAGGGAGAGGCCGAGAGGGAGCGCGATGTGGAGTGGGGAGGAGACCCGAGGAGGCGCGGCGCTGGCGATCTTATCCCCTCGGCGGGGACGGCGAGGTGGTGCGACGGGGACGCGCCCCTGTTCATCCTGTTCATGGCGCGGTCGGAGGAACAGGGCGCGGGGAAAGGAGGCGACAAGGGGCGACGGGGGGATGGGCCGGCTCTGGTGGGCCGCAGCCCAAGTGGACAAGGGTTTCGGCCTGTTTACATTATTTTATCTCTTTACTGTTTTATTTTAGTTGCACTTTATTTTTGGTTTAGTAAAATATGAAAATAGCCCCAAAAATAGTGTGTCAAAATAATCCACTGTTCTAAGAAGTTTTACCTCAGAATAAAAATAGTTTAGTATTTGGTAAAATATATTAGGAGTATAACTAATTGTTTTGATCTAGTTTTAATCACTTTAGTGTATTTTAATATCTTATAAATATGTTGTTTCCCCACCAATAATATCCATGATTTATTTGTCACATTAAGAACATTTTAGTTTTGACTTTTGAAAACTTTAATTGTTTGACTTACTTAGGATTTAAATTTGAAACGGTTTTGAATTAACCCGAGATTAATTACAGTGACAGAGGTGACGTGCCATCATTAATGTGAGATTACTATAGCATGATTATCCGGGCGTCACAATTCTCCTCCACTACAAGAAATCTCGTCCCGAGATTTAAGAGGGGGAGTAAGGGGGAACGGATTTGGTTTCGAAATTCTAATGAGTCTTCTCGGACTTTGTTGCTCTTTCGAAGAGGTTGATCCCTTCCGTTGATGTCTTCATTTCTTTATTCCAAAGCATCATGATGAAGTTGTCGTCCATTCTTCGGGGAGCTCCATCGTACTTATGAATAGGTAAGGGGCAACTTCAAAAGGACAGACCTCTACAAGGTTGACTATCTGGTCGATAACATCGAGGAAGGTGGCGGAAGTTACTCTCGGATTGAATCTTAAGAAAATATCGAGAGCAAAGTAAGGAGGTACCATGAGAATTTTCAAACGGATAGGCAAGCGTTCGATGCCTAATCAGAAGGTGAAAGGGGTTCAACGCAACGAGAATAAGTATTGCGCCTGATACCAAAATAGATCATTTGGGACGGTGGTCCATGAATTACATACGAGCCCACGCGCGAGGAATAACTTTGGGAACAGGGGGTGTACAGGAGATTCAGGTTTCGATCCTGTGGAACTGTGGGTTATGGCCCACCATGTGGTTGAAAGTAGGAAGGGGGCCGACATCTTGCACGGTCACGATAGTAAGGCGTGTCAGAGGGTAGCCTATCAGTTATGTCGGTAACAACATCGATACCAAGGGTGAGGGACGAAGAGAACCATTTTCCTGCTCGTTGAACGAGGCGGACCAATAGGCAAAGTTCTCGTCCATCCATGGTTACCGGAATGTCATCAGCAGAAGTACAGGGTCTTTCTGACGGAATTGTTTACTGAGGTGGTTACATAAGCAGGAGAATAATACTGCTTAGATCATATAGATCATAGAAAAGGTTTCAACAAACCAATGGAAGGAAAATATGATCATCAGATTAAACAGAACAATGGAAAGGAAAATATGTTTAAACACATTTTTCAAGGGTATATCCTTCCCAAGGACAAGCAGAGAAAGATATCCATGACAAGATATAAAGTAGAAAACCATTTAGGTAAGGGGAAAGGAATCTCATGATATTACCCATACAACGGTGTTAGGATAAGTGATAAATAAAATTTAGCATCGTGCTTCAAATGTTCCTGTTGAAAATCGGAGTACCATTGACATGCTTCGAGATAGCATTGGCATGGTCTTTCAATCAAGGGCCAGACTTTGGATATCGGAAGGATCCATTAGGAACAACTTGTAGGATAAGTCTTACAATTTCCTCCAGGAAGAATGGTTATCTTGCAAAAGAAATTATAATGATAGGTCCTCCAGCCGGGGGGGGGGGGTGCTCGGCATGACATCATGTTACCGGGTCACGTAGAGATCAATGCTACAACTCTTGGAGATATGTCCCAACCATCATATCTGATCGAGATTCAGATCCGATTGGTGTCAGGATACCTCAGACTTAGGATACCTGAGAAGAAAAGGTGTAACGCAAGTTGACGAGATGACATTGTAAGATTCTCGGGGAAATGAACTATGTAGTGATTTCCGTTATCAGGAGTCCATCATTAACCCAAGGAGAGGACAAGGAGGTGTCTGGTGAACTCAACGGCAATTCACCGAGATTCCCAAAAGATGGATGTCCACAATTAAGTGAACAAGGAGATAACATTGGTCAGATCAAATGATATAAGGAAATATACTCGAGGAAAACATACACAATTAAACATTGGTTGAAGGGTGCGCCCGAAGTACGGGTTGGGTTGCACGACCAATGTTAGAATGGTGATTCAATTAGCGAAGGACTTAGAATGAACTATCGCCCATTCACTTCAAAGCAATAGGGTTGCTAGAAGTTTTGAATTCACACGTCATAGCTCCATTGTCGGTATTCCGGTTGAAAACAATACGGGGACCAAGGAATGAACGAAGATGGCAAGAAGTATTAAGATATCAAGAATTATTAAGAGGTGGTGAAATTCTCACCACATTCTTGACAAAAAGTGATGGTAATACTTCCGAGGTAAGGAAGATCAACTGCTGGGTAGCAGTGATCTCAAGGTTTACACAAAACGCGAACAAGTTGTGTTGAACGGAAGGCAATAAAGTGGTCGATGAGAACAAGAATCATCGAGGGGCAAGGATGGTATTACCCATCATGAATTCAATTGAATTCCTGGAAGAGCTCATAAGGTTGATGATGATCACGACACAATTGTCGAGAGATTTCATGCAGATGTAGTCAATCAGCGACGACATCAAGTCAAAGGAATGATGAAGCAAGAGGTTATTGGAACCACAGTTACGACACAAACTCGAACTCAAGCTTGTTGTTTAAGGTGAAAGGGTATGACGAGGAAAAATCGACGTAAGGTTAGTTCATCGTCGAAAATTGGTGCTCCGAGAATAAGGACCAGGTAGCACCGTTAGAATCGTCACGACAATGACATAGCCAAACAGGCTAGGAATGGCGTGATCGGGTACAAACTCGTACTTATAGGAGCTTACTGAAGAGTTGTTGAACCGTAGAGCGGACTCGGTTCAGTTATCGGTGTCTTTGAGTGTTCAATAACTCCGAGCCCATGAAAAATTGTAATCGGTGAGTATGTAGTACTTGATGAAGAACTCATAAGAAATTATGCAGTTCCAAGATAATCTCGAGATACCAGGTGGTAATACTCGACGACAGATCAAACTAGAAGTTGAACTGGGGTATTGCTCTATAGAAGACAAGTGCTTAAACTTGCACAGGACATGATATTTAAAGGAGAACATGGTCATAACCATGATTGCAAAAAGGCCAGATCTCAGATATAAGATGAACTTATACCAAGTGAATAATTGATTTTAAAAGAAGCTTCGATGAGAAGATGTACATCGTGTCCATGGGCATGAACGCAAAGTTCAAGGTCGACTCCCACTTCTCCAATGCACAACCTTTCATTCACTTCTCGCGCTCAATGAAGTTGTAGTTTTGAAATTTTATCTGGCAAAATACCATAAGAGTACGACTCGTGAAAACTTTCGAGTTCACACATATTAAGGAAGGCATAGGTTCAACCCATCGGGGCATCTTAGAATCCTATACCAGAATCTTTTAGAAGTAATTAACTCAAGCTCGAAGGCAGAGCATGGTTGAGAAAGCAGACGATACAATTTACCAAAGGCATTATGTATCCGAGAAAAAGGCTCACAAGTTTATTGACTATGAAGGGCGTTGTCAGATAAAATCCAACAAAGGAGCTGGTGGTCCACAAGGGATCTGAGGTGAGCACCGGTACTCAACCAGAGGAAGAAGAATGCACGGGCATCATATTATAGAACATCGGAATGATTCGATGCTTAGATAATAAAGGAATTTCGATTTCCAAAACAAAGGATCGGAAGCAGTCGCTCTGATCAAGGATGGATAAGTTGGATATACCAGAGGCACAATTGACGACAAATAGTTTGGTCGAGAACCAGCTCATGTTCAAAAATGATGTCTGAGCCGGAAGGATAATTTAGAAGGGTTGATAGATGATTGTGTGCATTCGCACACGTGCTGAATCAATAGGATCAAAATGACGATGCCTAAGGATACTAACGAATATTGCCAGACATATGGAAAGCATCCATAATGCAAGCAGACAAGTATTGCAGAGCAATAAGCTATTAAGGATTTTTGGAGGATCAAATAGTATTTTGAAGACCATTGTGAAACACATGAACAACTGGGGGATGAGCGGATACTCGATAGTGCGAGAATTATCCATAGGGGTATTCAGGTGACAAGGAACAGCAAGGCGATAAGCTCAAAGGATTATCGAGACAACGACGAGTGTTTCGAGGTATCTGGTAATAACAAGACCAACTGGGGATGAATGTAAGAATAACAACTGCAAGTAGTTATCCATAAGGGTTGACGGTGGAAGGGGAATTGTAAATGCGATGAACATAAGTTCTCGGGTTAACAACGGAGAGTATCTTCAGGGTCTTCACGTGCCGCAGACGATCATCATTAATAAGGGGCTCTCCGGGTGAAAGTGATAACGAGATCCTAATGTTAGATTTAGCAAAAATCATTTAACCCGAATAGGAGAGAAATAAGAGTCCCAGAGTATAGGTCGAGGAATAAAAGATCCTAATACCACCCAATGGCGACGTGGGCCCGTAAGGCACACATCCAAGTTAGTAAAAGTTTCGCAATGGCTAGACTCAATTTCGACCAAGGAGTTGTAAAGGGGATTCCTACAGGCAGTCGGCTCTGATACCAACTTGTGACGCCCCCGATTCAATCGTACACTAATCATGCACGCAAATGTGTACGATCAAGATCAGGGACTCATGGGAAGATATCACAACACAACTCTACAAATAAAATAAGTCATACAAGCATCATCATACAAGCCAGGGGCCTCGAGGGCTCGAATACAAGTGCTTGATCATAGACGAGTCAGCGGAAGCAACAATATCTGAGTACAGACATAAGTTAAACAAGTTGCCATAAGATGGCTAGCACAAACTGGGATACAGATCGAAAGAGGCGCAGGCCTCCTGCCTGGGATCCTCCTAACTACTCCTGGTCGTCATCGTCAGCCTGCACGTAGTAGTAGGCACCTCCGGTGTAGTAGGGGTCGTCGTCGACGGTGGCGTCTGGCTCCAGGGCTCCAGCATCTGGTTGCGACAACCAGGTAGAAGGGAAAGGGGAAAAGAGGGAGAAAGCAACCGTGAGTACTCATCCAAAATACTTGCAAGCAAGGAGCTACACTACATATGCATGGGTATATGTGTAAAGGGCCATATCGGTGGACTGAACTGCAGAATGCCAGAATAAGAGGGGGATAGCTAATCCTGTCGAAGACTACGCTTCTGGCAGCCTCCGTCTTGCAGCATGTAGATGAGAGTAGATTTAAGTCCTCCAAGTAGCATCTCCAAGTAGCATCTCCAAATAGCATCTCATAGCATAATCCTACCCGGCGATCCCCTCCTCATATCCCTGAGGTAGAGCGACCACCGGTTGTATCTGGCACTTGGAAGGGTGTGTTTTATTAAGTATCCGGTTCTAGTTGTCATAAGGTCAAGGTACAACTCCAAGTAATCCTGTTACCGAAGATCACGGCTATTCGAATAGATTAACTTCCCTGCAGGGGTGCACCACATAACCCAACACGCTTGATCCCATTTGGCCGGACACACTTTCCTGGGTCATGCCCGGCCGCGGAAGATCAACACGTCGCAGCCCCACCTAGGCACAACAGAGAGGCCAGCACGCCGGTCTAAACCTAAGCGCACAGGGGTCTGGGCCCATCGCCCATAGCACACCTGCACGTTGCGTACGCGGCCGAAAGCAGAACTAGCCCCCTTAATACAAGAGCAGGCTTACGTTCCAATCCGGCGCGCGCCGCTCCGTCGCTGACGTCTGAAGTGCTTCGGCTGATACCACGACATCGGGAAACCCATAACTACTCCCGCGTAGATGGTTAGTGCGTATAGGCTCGTAGCCGACTCAGATCAAATACCAAGATCTCGTTAAGCGTGTTAAGTATCCGCGAATGCCGAACAAGGCCAGGCCCACCTGTCTCCTAGGTGGTCTCAACCTGCCCTGTCGCTCCGCCACAAAGTAACCGTCGGGGACCGTCGGGAACCCAGGCCCACCTCTACCGGGATGGAGCCACCTGTCCTTTCAGCCCCCAACTCCGAACAGTATCACAGGTAGTGTAACAGTGTAAAGTATATAGTATATGCCCGTGATCACCTCCCGAAGTGATCACAGCCCAGTAGTATAGCATGGCAGACGGACAAGAGTGTAGGGCCACTGATGGAACACTAGCATCCTATACTAAGCATTTAGGATTGCGGGTAAGGTATCAATGACTGTAGCAGCAATGACAGGCTATGCATCAGAATAGGATTAACGGAAAGCAGTAACATGCTACACTACTCTAATGCAAGCATTATAGAGAAGAGTAGGCGATATCTGGTGATCAAAGGGGGGGCTTGCCTGGTTGCTCTGGCAAGAGAGAGGGGTCGTCAGCTCCGTAGTCGAACTGGTCAGCAGCAGCGTCGGTCTCGTAGTCTACCGGAGAGAAGAGGGGAAAGAAATAATGAATGCAGAGCAAACAAAGCATCACAAAATATAACAAGGCAATACGCGGTGTTCGGTGTGCCCTAACGCGGTAGTAGGTGATACCGGTGAAGGGGGAAAACATCCGGGAAAATATTCCCGGTGTTTCGTGTTTTCTGACAGATGAACCGGAGGGGGAAAGTTGCGGGTTTGATATGTTAGGGGTGTGTGGTGGACGAACGGGCTATGTATCCGGGTTCGTCTCGTCGTTTTGAGCAACTTTCATGTACAAAGTTTTTCCATCCGAGTTACGGATGAATTTCTACGAATTTCCAAAGATTTAAACAGCTATTTGGAATTCCTGAAATTTGGCTAAGTCTGAGAATTGTTCAGTTTTTAAAATCCACTTAGCTGATTTCTAAAGGCTATAACTATGGTTCTGCCCAACCTATGGATTAGTACCTTATATCAAAAATGACCATTTCCCTGTGATCTACAAGACAATATTAATTGCATCACTGCTAGTGTTCATTTGCTTAATCAAAATTTTGCTTGAAAAGTGCCACTTGTTGTTAATTCCAGAAATTGTTAAAATATACGAACATAGGATTTTGTGATTTTCACAGGATTTAATCCATGCCTTATTTAAATTTGGTCCAATGGGGTAACTTGTAGCTTGTTGAGTGTACTACCTAAACAAATTAATTTCAGCTAAGTTAGACTTTGTTTGACCACAGTTTTGTTGCCATTCAAAGGGCTAATAGAGTAGAAATAACAGAAGCTAGCCAGCGCTACAGTAACATTCAGTTACTGTAGCAGCAGCAGCAGAGATACGAACTGCAGCAGCAGGTGCGGCTGCAAGCACGGGCGGGCAGTCGGGCGTGACGCGGCGTGAGCAGAGGCGAGGCGAAGCAGCAGCGCAGGCGAGGCCACGCGCAGCCGGCAACGGGGGTGCCGCCAAGCGCCGGCCGGAGGAGGACAGCAGCGTCGCCAGCGACGAGCGGGCAGATGCCATGGCTCGGGCGAGCCCGAAGGCGGGGCTGCGGGGCACGATTCATCGCAGGGCCGGGTGCGTTCGAACGCTCGCGGCAGCGCGCGTTGACTGGTGGTGGCCGCAGGCACGGGGGTGGCCGGGGTTGAGCCGTGCTTCGAGATTAGGCGATAGCCGGAATCGGAGCTCGACGAGGACGAAGCTAGGAGCAGCGAGAGGATGCGCTGGAGAGAGCACCGGTGTCGCGGCGTTGTAGGGAGCACGGTTATGCAGTCGGACGCGAGCCGCGCGTGCGGTGACCGCGACAGCGAGCTCGACGCCGGAGCCGTAGCTTGGCAATGGTGGTGCGAGCGTCGCGCGCGACTAGCTACGGCACGAAAACGGAGCAAGGACGGGGAGCAGAAGGAGGTGGAGCTCACCGAGCGGCACACACGCTGGCCCTTGGTGGGTTTAGTAGCAGCTGGGGATGACGGAGACGGCGGTGGTCACCGACGACGAAGACGGAGACGAGCTCGATCCGCGTGATGCCGAGCCCTTCGTATCCAATGGCTCGGCTCAGGCGACGCAGCGGAGGGCGGCGAAGCTCCGCGACATCTCGCCGGGGCTCGGTGTCGTCGGAGAGCGCGGGATCAACGGCGGCGAGCGGCGGAGGCTAACGGGCGAGTGGGGAACGAGGGGAGAGGGAGAGGCCGAGAGGGAGCGCGATGTGGAGTGGGGAGGAGACCCGAGGAGGCGCGGCGCTGGCGATCTTATCCCCTCGGCGGGGACGGCGAGGTGGTGCGACGGGGACGCGCCCCTGTTCATCCTGTTCATGGCGCGGTCGGAGGAACAGGGCGCGGGGAAAGGAGGCGACAAGGGGCGACGGGGGGATGGGCCGGCTCTGGTGGGCCGCAGCCCAAGTGGACAGGGGTTTCGGCCTGTTTACATTATTTTATCTCTTTACTGTTTTATTTTAGTTGCACTTTATTTTTGGTTTAGTAAAACATGAAAATAGCCCCAAAAATAGTGTGTCAAAATAATCCACTGTTCTAAGAAGTTTTACCTCAGAATAAAAATAGTTTAGTATTTGGTAAAATATATTAGGAGTATAACTAATTGTTTTGATCTAGTTTTAATCACTTTAGTGTATTTTAATATCTTATAAATATGTTGTTTCCCCACCAATAATATCGATGATTTATTTGTCACATTAAGAACATTTTAGTTTTGACTTTTGAAAACTTTAATTGTTTGACTTACTTAGGATTTAAATTTGAAACGGTTTTGAATTAACCCGAGATTAATTACAGTGACAGAGGTGACGTGCCATCATTAACGTGAGATTACTATAGCATGATTATCCGGGCGTCACATTTGGTCTCGATTTGGTTTAATCACCATTGGAGGAAGATGGATGAGTCTACTTTGGGGAGTCTTAGACATAGAGTGCCTATACTTGATGGAGAGTATTTTCATGAGTGGAAAATGGAGATGCTTGTGATTTTCAATCAATATCATTTGAACAAGTACATCGCTAGCCCTTGTGCACCTCATGTTGATCCTATGCATCCTACCCTTGATGAGTCAATTGACATGATCAGAAATCTTAGAACTATTAATCTTATCACTAGAGGCTTGCCTAGAAACTTGATTGGAAACTTGCCTACTCTTGAGTGTGCCTACACTATATGGAAATTTCTTGAGAAACGATTTCCGAATTATTCCTTGAAAATCTAGATGAAATTCTCCATAAGTCTATTGCCTTGAGTAAGATGAATTCCAATGATCCTATGTTTGGTGATTGTCTATTTGAACTTACAAATCTTATGCATGCCAAAGGAAATGTTGGAATCATTAGCGATATTATTTCCGAAGCTATTAAAATTCATAAAGAAGATCATTGTCAAACTCACTCTAACGAATCACCCTCTCTAGGATTTGATCCACCACATGACGATGTTGAACATGGATACTATGATGAGGATGATGATAGTGACTTTGATCTTGATGATGCAATGAGACACTTTGGTCTTATGGCAAATCTTTGGGGATATATGGCACAAGGAAAGGAATGGGTTCTTGATAGTGGGTGTACCAATCACATGACCGGAGATAAAGATATGTTTCGTGAGCTTGCTGAAAACGATTGTCCTCGAAAGTATGTCACTTTCGGTGACAACTCAACGGGTAAGGTGGTTGGCCTCGGTAAGGTGGCCATATCACATGATAGCTCCATTCAAAATGTTATGCTCGTTGAATCACTTGGCTACAACTTACTTTGAGTATCTAGACTTGCTGATTTCGGTTTCAATGTCCTATTTACTGAAGTAGATTGCCAAGTGTTTCGTAGAGATAATCATAAAATGGTCTTTACCGGTATACATAGAGGTGATCTTTACATTGTCGATTTCACTAAAAAGGCTCAACCTAGAGCTTGCTTTATTGCTAAATCTTCTCAAGGTTGGTTATGGCATAGACGATTAGGTCATGTTGGCATGCGAAACCTTGACAATCTTATTAAAGGAAATCATATCCTCGGCATTAACGATGTCATATTTGATAAGGATAGACTTTGCAGTGCTTGTCAAGCAGGATAACAGGTTGTAGGAAGGCATCCCGTGAAGAACATCATGACCACAAGGAGGCCACTCGAGCTACTTCACATGGATCTTTTTGGTCCCAACGCTTACAAGAGTCTCGGTGGAAATTCTTTTGGTCTAGTTATAGTTGATGATTTTTCAAGATTTACGTGGGTGTTCTTTCTCGATGATAAATCGCAGGTCCAAAAGATCTTCAAAAACTTCGCTAGGAAGGCCCAAAATCAATTTGAAGTGAAGATCAAGAAGGTTCGCAGCGACAACGAAACGGAGTTCAAGAACACAAATGTGGACACCTTCTTGACAAAGAAGGGATTTCACATGAGTTCTCGGCTACGTACACACCTCAACAAAATGGAGTTGTTGAGAGGAAGAACCGGACGCTCATTGAAATGGCAAGAATGATGCTTGATGAGTACATGACGCCGAAGCACTTTTGGGCAGAAGCGGTTGAAACAACTTGTCATGCAACAAATCGCTTGTATCTTCACAAGCTACTCGGCAAGATGGCATACGATCTCCTCACCGGTAACAAACCCCAAGTTGGATACTTTCGAGTATTCGACTCAAAGTGCTACATTCTTGATAAGCATCATCGTTCTAAATTTGCTCCTAAGTCTCATGAAGGTTTCCTACTTGGTTATGGCTCAAACTCTGACACTTACCGTGTCTACAATAATTTCACCGAAAGGTTGAAGAGACGGTAGATGTGAAGTTTCATGAATCTAACGGCTCGCAAGTAGAGCAATTTCCAATTGATGTAGAAGACAAAGACCCCTCGGAAGCAATCCAAGACTTGTCTATTGGCAAGATTCGTCCAACGGAGGTGAAGGAGAGTACCTCGTCCATCCAAGTGGAAGCTTCTACCTCACGACAAGGTGAACCAAGAGTTGATACGGAAGCATCCACAAGTAGGACACACCAAGATGAAGAAAATGAGGAAGTACACCAAGAATGTCAACAACCTCCTTCTCCACCACGACAAGACAATGACAACGCCAACAATGAAGAAGGCCAAGAAGAAGAAGAACAAGATAAAGAATATGTTCAACCAAGAACCAAACAAAAGCTTTCACGAGTTCGAGCAAGAATTGCTAAAGACCATCCCGTCGAGCAAATCTACAATGATATCCAAACAAGGAGAATCACTCACTCTAAAACTCGTTTAGCTAACTTTTGTGAACACTATTCATTCATCTCTAGCATTGAACCTATGAAGGTTGAAGAAGCATTGGAAAATCTGGATTGGATAAACGCCATGCATGAAGAGCTACACAACTTTGAGAGAAATCAAGTTTGGACATTAGTTGAGAAGCCCGACAACAACCAAAACATCATCGGTACCAAATGGGTGTTTCGCAACAAGCAAGATGAAGATGGACAAGTAGTTTGCAACAAAGCACGTCTCGTCGCCCAAGGCTACACACAAGTCGAAGGTATGGACTATGGTGAGACATATGCTCCCGTTGCTAGACTTGAGTCCATTCACATCTTACTTGCCTATGCTAATCACCATGATATCACCTTGTACCAAATGGACATTAAAAGTGCCTTTTTAAATTGTGAAATAGAGGAGGAAGTCTATGTTAAGCAACCTCCCGGCTTTGTCAATCCTAAGAAACCTAATCATGTTTACAGACTTCACAAAGCCCTTTACGGTCTTAAACAAGCTCCTAGAGCTTGGTATAAATGCTTGACAAAGTTCCTTATTGAAAAAGGCTTTGAAATTGGAAATATATATTCTACTCCTTTTACTAAAAGGGTTAATGGAGAATTATTTGTATGTCAAATTTATGTCAATGATATTATATTTGGATCAACTAACCCTCATTTTAGTGAAAAGTTTGGAAAGCTAATGTCGGAGAAGTTTGAGATGTCTATGATGAGTGAGCTCAAATTCTTTCTTGGTTTGCAAATCAAGCAAACTAAGGAAGGTACCTTTGTCTCTCAAATGAAGTACACCTAGGAATTATTCAAGAAGTTCAATATGCAAGAATGCAAAGGTATGACTACACCCATGCCTACTAGTGGACATCTTGATTTGACCAAAGATGGTGAACCGGTCGATCAAAAGGTTTATCGCTCTATGATTGGTTCATTGTTATATCTATGTGCTTCACGTGCCGATATTATGCTAAGTGTGTGCATGTGTGCACGATATCAAGCTGCTCCTAAAGAATGTCATCTTAAGGCTGTGAAAAGGATAGTGAGATACTTAATCCATACACCAAACTTTGGCATTTGGTATCCAAAGAGGGCCTCTTTCGATCTTGTTGGCTACTCCGACTCGGACTATGCCGGTCACAAGGCTGATAGAAAGGCCACTTTGGGTACTTGTCAATTTCTTGGTAGATATCTTGTACCTTGGTCTTCCAAGAAACAAAACTCAGTATCCTTATCCACCGCCGAAGCGGAATACATTGCCGCTGGTTCATGTTGTGCTCAATTACTTTGGATGTCCCAAACTCTTAAAGATTATGGGATATATGTGAAACATGTTCCATTACTTTGTGGCAATGAAAGTGCTATCAAGATTGCTCACAATCCCGTGCAACATTCTCGAACTAAGCATATTGAAGTTCGTCATCATTTCATTCGAGATCATGTTGCCAAAGGGGACATTAATCTTAAGCATGTTCACACCGAAAAGCAATTAGCCGATATATTCACCAAACCACTTGATGAGAAAGTGTTTTGCAGGTTAAGAGGTGAATTAAACATCATTGATGTTTCAAACTTGGAGTAGGAACTCCATTTTATACATGCAAGACATGAGCCTATGACTAATCCTTGATATTTCTCTTATGATAACAATCTTATGTCTTGGATATATTTGCACCTCGCATGTTATCTAACCCTTGTAGGTACTTGGATGAATCTAAGTCTATGAGATTGCAACTCACGCACATCTTGAGCAATCTCTACATAACCAAGTCTCTACACAATGGTGGTTGAAGACAAGGAAGCACAAAACCATTCACACATATCCTTTGACAAATTCTATGTTGAGTTTCATGATTATCGTTGGATACACAAGTGCTATTCCTTGCAAAAACTAACCCATGTAGGTAGATGAACTCAAATTCCAAAGTGGTGCTCCCAACTCTTGATGAGCTACATCAACCTTGAGGAACCCACACAAGTTCAACTACATGATCACGATCAATACCAGCACCCAAGGTATGTTATTCCATCTTAGAGAAGCTTTACTCCAAGACATGAATCAAAGCGCCTCAATAAGATGAGAATACATCAAAATGCTTAAACGAAGAATGGTAACCCCATTTTGCGCTTAAACGATGAGTATGACCTATGATCAAGTGATCTCACTTGACTCTTAAGTCAATATACTCTAACATAGGTGACTTTGTCGCCGACCAGTTCTAGATGAAGTTCTCTTGCGTTCTTTTCTGTGCTCTTGCATTTTGTCTCATGCATATTAAAAAAACTTCATCTAGATTACTTTTAGGTTTCTTCTCTTTTATTTTCTGTTCTGCATTCCCTGCATCCAATTCGTTGCAAATCCTTCAGTTAATTCCTTGCAAACCCTTGTGAGATCTTACTTGTCTAGTGAGCTAAGGTCACAAGTGTTTTCTCCGTGATGAACTCGGTCCCACCAGTCTATTGTTTTCGGTTCAACCGAATCCTTTCTGTTGTTTTTGGTTCAACTAAATACTTTCGGTGCAACCGAAGCATAATACTCGATGCCACCGATTTCACTACAGGAAAGACATTTTGCCACTTGTTCCTGCATTACTTTTGATCCAACTCCACTCAATGAATCTTGTCCTCTACCAGCATCACATTTAACTTGTTGCTTTGTTCTGTGACTCAAGGACCAAACCCATTCATGACAAATTCCAGAAGCCCTTCTTGGAAATTGATGTCCAAGGGGGAGAGAGAGATCACATCAAAGCTTAATCATATCTCTAGGGGGAGAGAATACTCAAGGAGAGAGTAAATCGATCCCAGATGCTTGGTGTTCAAGAGGAGAGATGCTACATGTCTTCTAGAGGGGAAATACATGTTCATATGTGCTTATTTGCATTAGCTCTGTTTTTCTGTTTCTTTGAGCTTTGATTTTCTGTTCCCTATCTTCTCCCAGTATCCCATGCTAGATTCAGGGGGAGCAAGACATCTAAGGGAAAGAAATTCTTTGTATTCTTTGCACATCTTCACCTTTGGGGACATGTCTATATCCAATGGAGTACTTAGTACTCACTCTCTACATGTCATCCCAGTCTTGGTACTCTTGTGGTTTCTTTTGTTTGCTCTGGCTAGTGGGTGCATCTGTGTTATCTAACCTTGTTTACACAGGTTCATTCCTTCCTAAGCCAACTCAAGACCACAAGGTAAGTATATGCATCACAATCATGTGTATGAGGAATTCTTGCTAAATGTACATGCTGTTTGCAAGAAGGACTTGTGAGCATGAAGGTACATTCCCACATTCACATCTTTTGCTCTGATGCATATAGCCAAGATACATGTAACACATTGCCTACTCTGTCATGGTTATGCACTCACATGCTTCTATACTCCATATTCACTTGACTGCATACATGTAGGGGGAGCCTATGCATGTTACATGTCTGTCCAAAGCTTTACTTGCTATTCTCTATATCTTTATCTAAAGCTTTGATGTATGTTGTCATCAATTACCAAAAAGGGGGAGATCGAAAGCACAAGTGCTCCCTAGGTGATTTTGGTAATTAATGTCAACATATCTCTTGTTGGACTAACACTTTTACCTAGTATGTTTCAGATAAGTTCAACAATGAATTGGCATGGACTAGAGGATGTGGAACCCCTTCAAGATGCCAAGGACAAAGGATTGGCTCAAGCTTCAAGGACAGGACTCTAAATTTTCTATTTTAGTGGTCCAAGATCACATTGAGTCTATAGGAAAAGCCAATACTATCAAGAGGGGATGAGGTGTTGCTTAATGGCTTGCTTGCTCAAAGTGCTTAGTGATATGCTCCGAAGCCCTCAACTACCTTCTCACATCCACATATGACCTAAACCAAAAGTCAAACTCGGCCCCATAGATTCTTCTATCTGGCGCCACCGAGTTCAGATGTCATAGCCACTGCCACAAACCCTAGGCAAATCGGTCTCACTGGTAGGGATCTCGGTCTCACCGAGATGGGATTGTAATCTCTCTGTGTATGTCCATTACCAAAATCGGTCTCACCGAGTTTGTGTAACCGGTCCTACCGAGATTGCAATGTAAACTCTCTGGTTCCCTTTCGTAACATATTGGTCTCACCGAAATGAGCGAACCGGTCCCACCGAGTTTACTTGACCAACTCTCTGGTTAGCTTATTAACAAAATCGGTCCTACCGAGTTTGTGTAATCGGTCTCACCGAGATTACGTTATGCCCTAACCCTAGCCATATCGGTCCTACCGAGTTGCATGTCGGTCCCACCAAAAATCCTAACAGTCACTAGATTTGCTGAATCGGTCCGACCAAGTTTCTCAATTCGATCCCATCGAGATTGGCAAGTTGTGTGTAACGGTTAGATTTTGTGTGGAGGCTATATATACCCCTCCACCTCCTCTTCATTCGTGGAGCGAGCCATCAGAACGAACCTACACTTCCAACTTACATTTTCTGAGAGAGAACCACCTACACTTGTGTTGAGGCAAAGATATCCCATTCCTACCATATGAATCTTGATCTCTAGCCTTCCCCAAGTTGCTTTCCACTCAAATCTTCTTTCTACCAAATCCAAATCCTGTGAGAGAGAGTTGAGTGTTGGGGAGACTATCATTTGAAGCACAAGAGCAAGGAGTTCATCATCAACACACCATTTGTTACTTCCTGGAGAGTGGTGTCTCCTAGATTGGCTAGGTGTCACTTGGGAGCCTCCGACAAGATTCTGGAGTTGAACCAAGGAGTTTGTAAGGGCAAGGAGATCGCCTACTTCGTGAAGATCTACCGCTAGTGAGGCAAGTCCTTCGTGGGCGACGACCATGGTGGGATAGACAAGGTTGCTTCTTCGTGGACCCTTCTTGGGTGGAGCCCTCCGTGGACTCGCGCAGCCGTTACCCTTCGTGGGTTGAAGTCTCCATCAACGTGGATGTACGATAGCACCACCTATCGGAACCACGACAAAAACATCCGTGTCTCCAATTGCATTTGAATTCTCCAATCCCATCCCTTTACATTCTTGCAAGTTTCATGCTTTACTTTCCGCTGCTCATATACTCTTTGCATACTTGCTTGTTATGTATTGTGCTTGTTAAACTTGTGCCAAAACTCCACTTAAACTCAAAGAAGTTAAAAACTGCTACTTTTAGCACCTAGGGTCTAATCACCCCCCCCTCTAGACACCTCTTCTCGATCCTTTCAATTGGTATCAGAGCTTTGGTCTCCATTGCTTTGGTTTAATCACCATTGGAGGAAGATGGATGAGTCTACTTTGGGGAGTCTTAGACATAGAGTGCCTATACTTGATGGAGAGTATTTTCATGAGTGGAAAATGGAGATGCTTGTGATTTTCAATCAATATCATTTGATCAAGTACATTGCTAGCCCTTGTGCACCTCATGTTGATCCTATGCATCCTACCCTTGATGAGTCAATTGACATGATCAGAAATCTTAGAACTATTAATCTTATCACTAGAGGCTTGCCTAGAAACTTGATTGGAAACTTGCCTACTCTTGAGTGTGCCTACACTATATGGAAATTTCTTGAGAAACGATTTCCGGATTATTCCTTGAAAAATCTAGATGAAATTCTCCATAAGTCTATTGCCTTGAGTAAGATGAATTCCAATGATCCTATGTTTGGTGATTGTCTATTTGAACTTACAAATCTTATGCATGCCAAAGGAAATGTTGGAATCATTAGCGATATTATTTCCGAAGCTATTAAAATTCATAAAGAAGATCATTGTCAAACTCACTCTAACGAATCACCCTCTCTAGGATTTGATCCACCACATGACGATGTTGAACATGGATACTATGATGAGGATGATGATAGTGACTTTGATCTTGATGATGCAATGAGACACTTTGGTCTTATGGCAAATCTTCGGGGATATATGGCAGGAGGAAAGGAATGGGTTCTTGATAGTGGGTGTAACGATCACATGACCGGAGATAAAGATATGTTTCATGAGCTTGCTGAATACGATGGTCCTCAAAAGTATGTCATTTTTGGTGACAACTCAAAGGGTAAGGTGGTTGGCCTTGGTAATGTGGCCATCTCACATTATAGCTCCATTCAAAATGTTGTGCTCGTTGAATCTCTTGGCTACAACTTACTTTAAGTATCTAGACTTGCTGATTTCGGTTTCAATGTCCTATTTACTGAAGTAGATTGACAAGTGTCTCATAGAGATAATCAAAAAATGGTCTTTACCGGTATACTTAGAGGTGATCTTTACATTGTCGATTTCACTAAAAAGGCTCAACCTAGAGCTTTCTTTATTGCTAAATCTTCTAAAGGTTGGTTATGGCATAGACGATTACGTCATGTTGGCATGCGAAACCTTGACAAGCTTATTAAATGAAATCATGTCCCCGGCGTTAACGATGTCATATTTGATAAGGATAGACTTTGCAGCGCTTGTCAAGTAGGTAAACAAGTTGTAGGAAGGCATCCCGTGAAGAACATCATGACCACAAGGAGGCCACTCGAGCTACTTCACATGGATCTTTTTGGTCCCAACGCTTACAAGAGTCTCTGTGGAAATTTTTTTGGTCTAGTTATAGTTGATGATTTTTCAAGATTTACGTGGGTGTTCTTTCTCGATGATAAATCGCAGGTCCAAAAGATCTTCAAAAACTTCGCTAGGAAGGCCCAAAATCAATTTGAAGTGAAGATCAAGAAGGTTCGCAGCAACAACGGAACGGAGTTCAAGAACGCAAATGTGGACACCTTTCTTGATGAAGAAGGGATTTCACATGAGTTCTCTACTACGTACACACCTCAACAAATGGAGTTGTTGAGAGGAAGAATCGGACGCTCATCAAAATGGTAAGAACTATGCTTGATGAGTACAAGACACCGAAGCACTTTTGGGCAGAAGCGGTTGAGACAGCTTGTCATGCAACAAATCGCTTGTATCTTCACAAGCTACTCGGCAAGACGGCATACGAGCTCCTCACCGGTAACAAACCCCAAGTTGGATACTTTCAAGTATTCAGCTCAAAGTGCTACATTCTTGATAAGCATCGTCGTTCTAAATTTGCTCCTAAGTCTCATGAAAGTTTCCTACTTGGTTATGGCTCAAACTCTCACACTTACCGTGTCTACAATAATTTCACCCGAAAGTTTGAAGAGACGGTAGATGTGAAGTTTGATGAATCTAACGGCTCGCAAGTAGAGCAATTGCCAATTGATGTAGGAGACAAAGACCCCTCGGAAGCAATCCAAGACTTGTCTATTGGCAAGATTCGTCCAACGGAGGTGAAGGAGAGTACCTCGTCCATCCAAGTGGAAGCTTCTACCTCACGACAAGGTGAAACAAGAGTTGATACAGAAGCATCCACAAGTGGGACACACCAAGATGAAGGAAACGAGGAAGTACACCAAGAACGTCAACAACCTCCTTCTCCACCACGACAAGAGAATGACAACGCCAACAATCAATAAGGCCAACAAGAAGAAGAACAAGATGAAGAAGATGTTCAACCAAGAACCAAGCAAAAGCTTTCACGAGTTCGAGCAAGAATTGCTAAAGACCATCCCGTCGAGCAAATCTACAATGATATCCAAACCGGGAGAATCACCCTCTCTAAAACTTGTTTAGCTAACTTTTGTGAACACTATTCATTCATCTCTAGCATTGAACCTATGAAGGTTGAAGAAGCATTCGAAGATCTGGATTGGATAAATGCCATGCATGAAGAGCTACACAACTTTGAGAGAAATCAAGTTTGGACATTAGTTGAGAAGCCCAACAACAACCACAACATCATCGGTACCAAATGGGTGTTTTGCAACAAGCAAGATGAAGATGGACAAGTAGTTCGCAACAAAGCACGTCTCGTCGCCCAAGGCTACACACAAGTCGAAGGTATGGACTATGGTGAGACATATTGTCGTGGTGGGCGCACGGCAGATGCCAAGGGATGGGTAAAGAGAGGAGGAGGCTCGAGGGCGCTGGTGGGCTCTAGAGGCGGGGTTGGCAGGAGCGGGCGCGGGATGTCGGACATACCCAGGTTCGGGGCTCTCCGGAGAGATAATACCCCTAGTCCTGCCAAGTGTAGTTGGATGATCGATAGTACAATGTTGCTCCTGGAGCTGTTTGAGGAGGAAGGAAGATGGCCAAGGCTTAGGCTGCTCCTTCTCTCTGGTGTTGCGGCTTGGTGGCTAGTCCTATGCTTGCTCGTTCTTTTTACTTCTCACAGGAAGCCTTGTGTACGTTCCATCTCATATGCCCCTGTGGGCGTGGGTTCCTGGGGGGTTTTATAGATCAACTCGCCCAGTGTTACAATGGTAATATGCCGAGTCGGTGGGTCCATATTGTTGGTGTTCGGGATACCGGGCTGGGTCCTGCTGAGGGCTTGTGGTTCGCCGAGTTCCCCTAGGTGTGGGCCTCGCGTGCCTAGGGGGACTGTGCACCGTCTTGTCGATCGTCAGGGTGTGGCCGAGTCGAGTCGTGTACAGTGCTCTCCGTCAGGTTGCCGCTTGCTGTCATCAGCCGTGAGGGCAGAAGCACTGTTGCCACGCCAGCCCTGGTCAGCGGGTAGGTAAGGGGCAATGTGGCCACACTTCGGCTGACCATAGGCATGGGTGGAAACACTGTTGTCTTGGTCATTGGTGATTGAGGTCTCATCCCATCATACGGCCTGGATGGGACGGGAGCTTGACCCGTGGCTGGATTGCAGCGCACGCCACGGGTGGGGTCGGCTTGTTGGGGAAGCCTTGGTCGTGCCGGGTTCGGCCACCTTGCGCCAGTTGCAAAGTCCGGGTCGATGTACCTTACCGGGTCGGAGAGTTTGGCCGGGCTGCGGGCCATGCCGGGTCGAGCGACCCGGCCGGGCGCGTGTCGGTTTGAGGGGCGATGCGGGCCCCACTATTTTTGAAGAGGATCCGGGTTCCGTTGCCTGCACGGGGTTCATCCCCCCGACAGTAATCCCCGAAGCTGTGAAGGTCCGCCGTCTTCGAACGAGTGGGCCTTCACAGTTTCCCCCTTGAGCGAGGCGGATTCTGCGAGCGCCGGGTCCGGCAACACCCATTGTGTGCTGGTTTTCTCGGAAACCGGATCGCGGCATCCCGGCCGTGGCAGGAACCGAGGAGTCCGTCGAATCTTGGGGCAATCCCTCGGGCTTTGCATGGGCGCCACGTGGTGGCCGGAAGCCGGAGGGGCCTGACAGGCCACGCGCGTGACGGGACTGGGTGACGGGCTGGGGCCCGCTGCCATGCGCTCTTGGTCCACGTGCGTAGATTTATTGCGGCGTCTGGGGCCGGTTGCACTTCCCCAAGCAGTTACTGTGCGTGTACGTGCGCACTTATTGCAGGGTAGTGGAACGGGCGCGTGCAGACGATCCCACTCCCCCATTGTCGGTGTACTAGAGTAGGGGTACCCTATTACCCCGAACTCGTGCACGGGCAGTTGCAGCGCCCCGCGGCAAGGCTTGCCGGGTTACCGCCAGGACCCTCCGTGGTTCCCTTGAAGACCATTCAAGAACAAAGTACTCAAACCAAGGCCCCGGCAAGAGGAGCTTGCCGGGAAGGCCGACCAAGGCCCCGGCAAGAGGAGCTTGCCGGGAAGAGACAAGACCCCGGCAAGAGGAGCTTGCCGGGAAGGCCACTCAAGACATACCAAGAAAGCTTGCCGCGACGCGCCCTGCGTCCCGGCAAGAATCAGCGAGCGACAAGCTTCCAGACGTGACAAGACGACGGCCGCGGCAAGGAGCTTGCCGCGGGAAACCCCCACTTCGTGCCCGCGC
Source organism: Triticum aestivum (assembly GCF_018294505.1). NCBI lineage: Eukaryota > Viridiplantae > Streptophyta > Magnoliopsida > Poales > Poaceae > Triticum > Triticum aestivum. The sequence goes on from NC_057813.1 coordinate 42,990,330, forward strand.
TCCAGCTCACCTGCTAACGTGTCGCTCTGGGACTCTCCCAGAGCGCACGTGGCGGGAGGCCGTGCAGCTAGGGGTACGTGGTGGCAAACGGAGATGAAGAGAAGCCCATCGTGGCAAATGGTGGCGCTCCTAACGGTCACCTTTTGCACTGTTTAGGAGACTCGGACAGGCATTTAATGCCTTTGTCCCCTGCCGTCAGAGTTAGGTAGGGCGCACTGTATCCACAGTAGCGGTAGCTGCACCTACCGCATCCTTTTCCTTTTTTACCCCTCTTATCTACGTTGCCCCCTGTCGGTGACCCCTTGAGAGTATAAAAGGAGGCCCAAGCGCAACGTAGAGGAGGTTCCAAAGGGTTCGGAAGCTCAGAGGTTAGGCCAGTTCGGCTCGTTCAACACCAGGAACACTCTCAAGCTCAGTCTGGCAGCGTCCATCGCTCCTGAGCGAGAATCCAATATACACAAACAAGCAGCAGTAGGGTTTTACGCATCCGTGCGGCCCGAAGCTGGGTAAAATCGCCCGCGTGCACTGCCTCGATCCGCTCTTTGTGCGCTCTCCGCCCCCCACCGAACCGAAAAGGGGCCCTGTCCCCATAGGTGTTGGCGGGAATCAGCATCGCCCCCGGCATCTCTGGCGCGCCAGGTAGGGGGCGTCGAGATCGTGCGAACCCGATCCGGCGTGCACGCAAGCTAAATCTTCATCGTCATGGCTCCCAAGGAGCGGGCGAGCAAAAGAACGATGCCAGTGCGGCAACAGAAAAAGCTAAGTCATGCAAAACTTTAGATATTTCCTTTCTATATAAGGTTATCCGCCTCGGAGATCTTGTTCTTTGTATGAAAAACCTGTGCGCAGAGGAATCAACTCGTAGCTAGTCGCGCACTTACTTTGTTTCGAGTCCGCTCAACAACTTAAGTGAGCTGCTAGCGCCCTTACTTTGCTTCGAGTCCGCTCAGCAACTTAAGTGAGCTACTAGCGCCCTTACTTTGTTTCGAGTCCGCTCAACAACTTAAGCGAGCTGCAACTAGTTGCAACAAGATTACTTGTCGGTAGCGACCCCGCCAGCAGGCTGCTGAAGTTCCGCACTCGGCGCTGGCGGCAAGGGTGCCTGCACCGGCAAGTTTCCCTAGAAAGCGTAGGGTGGACGTACAAAGAGGGGTTGAACAGGAAGATAGCATGCGATATTTATTTGAGATTTCTGCATAGACCTGTATGCCGAGGAGCCTTCTCGGGGATAGTTGCGCTCCATGATTGCATCGAGTCCGCTCGGCAACTTGTGCGGTTGCGCTAGAACCAAGAAGGTAAACCTTTCCGGGAGGCGTTGTTCCCGAATAGCCGCTAAGGGCCCATTCCCTCAAGCGCTACTGGCTGGATCGTACGCACCGGAAAGCATTCCAGCAGGCATAGGGAATATGCAGCAAAAGTCGAAATTCACAAGCAAGTTGAGTGCACTTCGGATGCTAATCACTTGCTATGTTTGAACGCAGTTATGGCCCTGGGGCTGGCAACGCCCTTAGGGCCAATCTTTTCGGCGTCAAGAACAACGAAGTTCTTCGCCATAAGCCTTTCCGGCAACGATCTTGCCGGGAGCCGGTGTCAAGAATGACGAAGTTCTTCGCCATAAGCCTTCCCGGCAACGATCTTGCCGGGAGCCGGTGTAGAGAACAACGAAGTTCTTCGCCATAAGCCTTCCCGGCAACGATCTTGCCGGGAGCTGGTGTCGAGAACAACGAAGTTCTTCGCCATAAGCCTTTCCGGCAACGATCTTGCCGGGAGCCGGTGTCAAGAACAACGAAGTTCTTCGCCAAAAGCCTTCCTGGCAACCAATTTGCCGGAAGCCGGCATCGAGAACATCAAAGTTCTCTGCTGAAGATAAAAGCCTTCCTGGCAACCAGCTTGCCAGAAGCCGGCATCAAGAACGTCAAAGTTCTCTGCTGAAGATAAAAGCCTTCCTGGCAACCAGCTTGCCAGAAGCCGGCATCGAGAACGTCAAAGTTCTCTGCTGAAGGTAAAAGCCTTCCTGGCAATCAGCTTGCCGGAAGCCGGCATCGAGAACGTCAAAGTTCTTTGCTGAAGATAAAAGCCTTCCTGGCAATCAGCTTGCCGGAAGCCGGCATCGAGAACGTCAAAGTTCTCTGCTGAAGGTAAAAGCCTTCCTGGCAATCAGCTTGCCGGAAGCCGGCATCGAGAACGTCAAAGTTCTCTGCTGAAGATAAAAGCCTTCCTGGCAATCAGCTTGCCGGAAGCCGGCATCGAGAACGTCAAAGTTCTCTGCTGAAGATAAAAGCCTTCCTGGCAACCAGCTTGCCGGAAGCCGGCATCGAGAACATCAAAGTTCTCTGCTGAAGATAAAAGCCTTCCTGGCAACCAGCTTGCCGGAAGCCGGCATCGAGAACGTCAAAGTTCTCTGCTGAAGATAAAAGCCTTCCTGGCAATCAGCTTGCCGGAAGCCGGCATCGAGAATGTCAAAGTTCTCTGCTGAAGATAAAAGCCTTCCTGGCAATCAGCTTGCCGGAAGCCGGCATCGAGAACGACGAAGTTCTCTGCTGGAGATAAGAACCTTCCCGACAAGCCAGTATCGCCGGGGGCTGTGAGTGCCAAGAATCATCCACGGCAAACCAGAGTTGCCGAGGGCTGCGCTATCAGATAAGTCTTTCATCCCTCATCATGCATCCTCTTATGGACTGGGGAATGCGAAACCACGTTTCTTCCCGGAAACTGCCGTGCTCCCTCGACTCTAGGCCCTGGGGCTCGTTCTCGGGGCCAAGTTTGGTCGTAGTCGTGGCAGCAAGGGGATGAAGCGAGGAGACCGCACCCACCTCGTTCCTGCCTCCGTCAAAAGCGTGAGAAAGGTCGAGCAACGTGGGAAGGCGGCAGGGTCTGTTGCCGGGAGATGAAATGTCTGTCCGAGGGATACCAAGGATTTGCTCCTTGGCGTGGGTTTAACTCGCGAGACAAATAACCCGGCAAGCATCCCCTTTCATTAAAAAACATCCCACTCAGGTACAGTCCATAGAGGATGAAAAACATGAAAGAGAGGATTACATATTTTAGATACAGCTAAGGCCCGAAGGCTTACAAATTAAAAAGATAAGATGCCCGTGATCCCTTTCCTGTCCCCCTTTTTAGGAGGCAGGTCAAGGAGGCGAAAAGGGCAAAAGGAGTGCCTAGGCGAGCTACGGGTGCCAGAAGACACCAAGGGAACATCCCGGGGGCCGTCCGAAGGCTGAACGGCGACGGCGACGCTGGAAGCAGGGCTCGAAGACGGGGCGGCGGGACGTCAGCGCGCTGTCGAGGGCACCACGCCCTCGTACTCCGGCTTGACGGCCTTGTCGCCTGCCCTCTTCCCCTTCCGCAGCCTCCCTACGCCAGCCGCCCAAGGAGACGACCCCGGGGAGTTCAAGAAGCCGGCGACGCGGATGATGGAGTCGCCGGTGCCGCGCAAGGCGGCGCCCGGCGCCTAGTCGGACCCGCTACTCCGCCGACCGCTACCCTTGTCGTCGCTGTCGCTCCCCTCCTCGTCACTCTCGCTCGAGGAGGAGCCTTCGCTGTCGGAGGAGCTATCCACGCAGCACTTCGCCCGAGTGCCGAAGCACCCGAAGGCCTTGACGGAGAGGAGATCGCCCTCCATCAACTTAAAATGGAGGGTAAACCCCTCCGTCAAGCTGTGGATGCGGGCGAACGTCTTCCACCCTCGATCAAGGTACATCACATTAGGGGCTGGGAATGCAACGTGGACTCGCGTGCCGCTGATCCCACAGCCCCTCATGTGCAGTCTCAGCGTCTCGGGCGGCTCCACTTCCATCACGCGCGCAAACGGGGCTGGAAGCCGGAGGCGATGACGAGGCGCCCGGCGCAGCCTGACGAAGAACTCGCAAGGGTCGTCCCCTATATGGACCGCCGTGGGGGGAAGAGCCGCCGGCGGAGGTGAAGCTGACGCGCCGCCCCGTCCGCCTCTTCCCCGAGCGCCTCGACCTCGTCCTCGACCTCGTCCGTGACCTCGTCCCCTTCCTCTTCCCCTCAAGACTGGCTCTGCCACCACGGGCGCAGAAGAGGGAGAGAGGCGCTGTCTGGCGGCGACCCTCGCCGCCACCGATGAAGGGCCTGGGTTCCCTTTCTCCATGGCAGATGAGAGAAAGGGGAGCAGAAGCTGAAGAAAGGAGAAGATGAGAGAGTGCGGGTTTCCATGTTCCCATCCCACTCTTTATAAAGGAGCGAGGTGGGGGCTCGGCCGCCCCGCTCAGCGAATCAAGGCACGGGAAGGGCAGGGAGTCGGGGCCAACCCGCTCGCGACGGCCCAGTTTCCCAATCCACCGTCCGTGACCTCAAGCGCATGGGAGCCGCGTAGCGGGGATGCAGAACTAAGGCGACAGATGAGGCGGCATCGCTCCGCCCCGTGAACGCGGGGAGTAGACGTCCCGAAAACGGCGCACCGGCCCCGTCCAGTAAATGCACCACGCCCTCACACCTACCTCCGTTTAAGGAGGAGGGCGTGAATCGTCCCCATCATCATGGCCTGACGCATGCTCGGGGGGGCTTAGCCCCACGCACGCCACCCATGATCTCTCCCACGACGTCGCGTTTGACGCGTGCCGTTCTGGGCGTGCGCGGTGGGAGCGGAGTTAGATTCGGCGTAACCTAGTCCGCGCGTGCCCGTGCACTGTTTTGGGCCTGGCCCAACAGCGCTCGGCACCGTGTATGGCCCAGGCCCAGGGGCTCCTGTCGGTGTACTAGAGTAGGGGTACCCTATTACCCCGAACTCGTGCACGGGCAGTTGCAGCGCCCCGCGACAAGGCTTGCCGGGTTACCGCCAGGACCCTCCGTGGTTCCCTTGAAGACCATTCAAGAACAAATTACTCAAACCAAGGCCTCGGCAAGAGGAGCTTGCCGGGAAGGCCAACCAAGGCCCCAGCAAGAGGAGCTTGCCGGGAAGAGACAAGACCCCGGCAAGAGGAGCTTGCCGGGAAGGCCACTCAAGACATACCAAGAAAGCTTGCCGCGACGCGCCCTGCGTCCCGGCAAGAACCGGCGAGCGACAAGCTTCCAGACGCGACAAGACGACGGCCGCGGCAAGGAGCTTGCCGCGGGAAACCCCCACTTCGTGCCCGCGCTCCAGCTCACCTGCTAACGTGTCGCTCTGGGACTCTCCCAGAGCGCATGTGGCGGGAGGCCGTGCAGCTAGGGGTACGTGGTGGCAAACAGAGATGAAGAGAAGCCCATCGTGGCAAATGGTGGCGCTCCTAACGGTCACCTTTTGCACTGTTTAGGAGACTCAGACAGGCATTTAATGCCTTTGTCCCCTGCCGTCAGAGTTAGGTAGGGCGCACTGTATCCACAGTAGCGGTAGCTGCACCTACCACATCCTTTTCCTTTTTTACCCCTCTTATCTACGTTGCCCCCTGTCGGTGACCCCTTGAGAGTATAAAAGGAGGCCCAAGCGCAATGTAGAGGAGGTTCCAAAGGGTTCGGAAGCTCAGAGGTTAGGCCAGTTCGGCTCGTTCAACACCAGGAACACTCTCAAGCTCAGTCTGGCAGCGTCCATCGCTCCTGAGCGAGAATCCAATATACACAAACAAGCAGCAGTAGGGTTTTACGCATCCGTGCGGCCCGAAGCTGGGTAAAATCGCCCGCGTGCACTGCCTCGATCCGCTCTTTGTGCGCTCTCCGCCCCCCATCGAACTGAAAAGGGGCCCTGTCCCCATAGGTGTTGGCGGGAATCAGCATCGCCCCCGGCACCCATGTTTGAACCGAGGGTTATAAATTGAGGGGCAGGGGGGCGTCGGACATTATTCTCGCTCGCGCCCTCCTGTCCCTTTGCTCTCGCTCTGCCCTTTGCAACTGACGCACTGCGGCGCCCGCTGCTCCAAGCAGAGCTTCCTCCGTCATCCATCTTCGTCTTCCTCTTCTTCTGATCATGTCGCTGCCATCGGGCTCCCGGATGGGCTCGAACGTCACCACTGAGGACATCACCCGGCTCCGGCCATCGCGGCACCTGCCGCGGGAGACTAACGTTGGCGTTTGCCTGCCATGCGGCGAGCAGAGGCCTCGGCCTGAGGAGCAGGAGTGTGTGGTCTTCCTCACGCACTTTGAGCACGGATACGGGCTGCCGGCGAGTGCCTTCTTCCGCGCAATCTTGGAGTTCTTTGGGCTCCAGCCGCACCATCTTGGCGCCGGCTCCATCGTCCAGCTCTCCGGCTTCGTCACGCTCTGCAAGGGGTACCTGGGGGTCGAGCCCATGATCGACCTCTGGGCACGCTTCTTATCCTTGAAGCAGCAGGGCCCGTCGGCCGGGGAGTTCGCCGACTGTGGTACCGTCGTCATCTCGAAGCGGTCGGGGGCAGATTTCCCCAAGATCCCGCTGGAGGATTCTGGCAAGAAGTGGCAGAACTCCTTCTTCTATGTCCGCAACCATGGCGTGGACCACATCAACCTTCCGCCCTTCGCCATCGCACCGCCGCTAGCGAAGACGAACTGGGGCTACTCGCTCCGGCGCCCGTCGCAGGAGATTGTCAACCTCTGCGAGCGGCTGACGGTGATGAGGACGCAGGAGGGGCTCACCGGCACCGACCTCCTTGCCGCGTTCATCAGCAAAATGATCGGCCTTCATGACCCAAACCGTATGGGGTCGACGCGGCTATCCGTGGAGCAGGTTGCGTGTAGCGTGAACGACATCTCCATGGCCAACCTTGGAGAGGACTGGCGGTTTGGCAAGGCGTCGTACAGCCAGTCGAACCCGGCACCGCAGCTGAGTGTCTGGTCTTCTTACTTTGCTGCCACGCATCTTCTCATCCGTCCTGACGCGACGCGGGAGATTCTTCTGAATGCAATTCGGCATCCTTACGCCCGGGCTCCGTTGCAGGTGGCGCCGGTGGCGCCAGAGGAGCCCGCGGCTCCTGGCGAGGAGGAGGTGGCCGAGTCCGACACCGGCGCTGGGCGTCGCGCGGGTAAGTCTTGCATCTTTCTCTCTTCATTTGTCTTGAATTGTTGAACATGTCGCATTGCGGGCGATGCTGACGCCGGCTGTTGGTGTAGTGGCGCTGGGCGGGGGAGGCAGTAACGCGGACGGAGCCTGGTCCTTGCATGGGGTGGCGCCGAGCCGCCCACATGGAAAATACAGCGTTGCCCTGTGACCCCGGGCCCCGACGCCCACGGCAGACCCGTCGGTGGCCAGGAGGCCGCCAAGAAGAAGCGCGGCAGCGGGCACGGGAGGCCCAACCCCGGTCCTGGTCTTGACGGGGTAAGCTTCATTTCTTGTTTGCACCTGGATTTTTCGAGCTAATCTTGCTTCTTTTTTGCTCATTCTGTCTTCTTCTTCAGGTCGCCAATCGCGCTGGCGAGGGCGGCGGCGGAGGCCACGGCCGCCGAAGAGGCCATGTTCCGCAGGAGCCGGTCTGATCTCGCCGAACAGGGCGAGGCGGAGGGACGGGCCGACTCGAACCTCGGCATGAACCCGAACGACACCAAGGCCTTGGCCTGGCGAGACAGGAACCGGGCTGAGGTGGAGCTGGAGGCAGCGTCAGTCCAGGCTTGGACCGACGTGGCGATGGCATGGGCACGATCCGGCGTGGAGCCGGCCTGGCGCGAGATGCCGGAGGGAACGGTGGTGGCGGCGACGGTCTTTGAGCCGTCGTTGGTATGGGAGAGCGGCCATGGGGGGCGGGCTGAGGTGGTGATCCTCGACCGGGAGGTCGTGGATGTGAGGGGCGATACCCCGCCGCGGGGCAACATGGTCGAGCACGCGGAGGCTGATGGTGGTGGAGGCAGTGTCGTCTTGGAAGAGGCGCTGCGAGCGGCGGCACCGGAGGTGCTGCCGGCTATGGAGGAGGCACCGCAGGCGGCGGTGCCGGAGGCCACCCCAACAGCTGGACCGGTGGTGGTGACACAGGGCGTCCCAGCGTCCAGGTCATCGTCGGTGCTGGGAGGGGCATCGGAGGAGGTGATGGCCGCATCGCAAGCGGCCAGCTGGGGGCACGCCTTGGTGCCCTGGCAGGGAGGGCGCCGAGTTGCCGTGCCGCAGCCGGCGTGGAGTGGGGGCGCCGCTGTATTCGGGCCCAGACCCAGGAGGAGGAGGCGCTGTACGCCATCAGCAGACCCCTGCGAGGCCGGACAGAGCGGCTTGAGGGCACACGAGGTGGAGCGGACGCGCGACCTGAAGCGCGCCGTGCTGGTAAGTCTTCTTGCTTCCTCGTAATTTCTTCTTTGTGGGGCCACGCCAGCGCACCTACTGGGTGTAGCCCCCGAGGTTCGGGACAACTACGTAGTAGTTGGGTCGAATCTTTTAGAATGTTGGCCTTGTTTTTGACTTTTGATTTTTTCAGCATCTTGACGCCTTCCGGGTTGCCGCTTATAACCGTCTCCTGGGCAAGCACCGGGAGCTCGTGGAGCAGCTCGCCGCCAAGGAGGAGGAGCTCCGCGTTGCCGCATGTACTCTTGTGCTCTTTTTTAGTGGGGGCGCGCTAGTGCACCCACTGGGTGTAGCCCCCGAGATTCGGGCCAATTGTATAACAATTGGGCCAAATCTTACGTCTTGCTTTTTTCTTCTGCTGAATCCTTCTTTTTTCTCAGCCGGGGTGCTGTCCTGGCAGACTCGGCTGCTCCGGGCGGTCATCATTATGACCGGCTTGTTGCCGACACCGGCCGGTTTGGCGTCGAGGCGGCGCAGGTGAGGGCGGAGGCGGCCGTGGCCCGGCGGTCTCTTGACGAGGCCAACCGGCTGCATAAGCAGCTGGCGGGTCACAAGAGCCGCCTCGAGGCCGAGGTGGAGCTTCTCAAGGCCGAAGCCGCCAAGGTCGCGGAGGCGCAGCGGGCCCTGGTGGAGGCAGACCAGCAGCGTCGCCAGCTAGCCGACGACAAGGGCCGGCTCCAGGCCAAGGTGGAACGCCTGCGGGGGCAGGTCACCACGGCTAAGGGGGCCCATGAGGATGAAGCCCGCCACCGTGAGGCAGCCAAGAAGGCAGCCGAAGACAAGGACGTCGAGCTGAAGGCAGTCCTTGCCAAGGCGGCCACTCTGGAGAAGGTGCTCGAGGAGCGCGCCCGCGCCATTGAGCGGAAGCGGCATGGTACATTGCTTGAGGCGCAGCACCTGGAAGAGTCCTTCTCCAGTAAGTGCTGCTTCTTGTAGTTTGCTAGGTCGGGACCCGGCTTTTCTTCCTTGTTGTTCTTCTAACTTGCTTCTTCCTTTGTGGCAGGGGCCTTCCCGGAGACGCAGCGCCTAGCGGAGGAAGTCGTCCGCTATCAGCGCGACCCGACCGGTGTTGTAGGATCCGGGACAGATCCGCGGACGGCCTGGACCTTCCCGGAGATCATCACCACTGTTGAGGCCCGCCTGCGGGTCTTGGGGACGCAGATGGAGCGACTGTCCCGGGCCGGCACCGCGATGACGACGGCCCTTTGGCCAGGCGCTGTCGTGCCAAGCAGCTTCACGCGCCCGGCGCGCTAGTTGGAGACGGGCCCGGACCGGCTTGGTGAGTGGCGTGTCTCCGCCGCTCGTGCTGGTGCCGAGATGGTGCTCTGGTTTGCGTTGTCTTGGCATCCGGATCTTCAGCTGGACGCGCTGATGGGCCAACGGGCCGACTCGGAGCAGCTACTGCAGGAGCAGGCTGGTCGGATCGCCTCCCGGGCCAGCTACATCGCCAAGTTCGCCTTCCACGACGAGTTCCATCCGGAGCGGATGGAAGACGGCAGGGCCGTGGATGGTGACGACTACGGCTTGCTTCTCTACGATCCGGAGGGGAGCTCGGAGGAGACAGGCGTCTACGGCGGCACGGATGCCGAGGAGGACACTGGTGCCTCGCCGGACCCGAAGGCCGTCAGGGGAGAGCCGTCGACATCGTGACGCGGCGCTGGAGATGCCTGAGACACTATGTAGAATCTGTTAAGTAGCAGGTCCACCCACCCACTGGGTTTTTAGGGTGTAATGAACTCGGGCCGTGGGCCTTTTGTTTAAATATCTATATGTAAATGTCGTGAGTGTCTTTGCTTTTTGCCTTCTATTTTTCGGACCGATTTGATGCGCTTTTTTCCTCTCTCACCCCCCCCCCCCGCGAGTCAGACGGCCGAGGCTCCGGTCCGTGACAAGGAGTTCGATTCTTCAGAAGGAGCGCGCGGGACTTGGGTCTTTCGAAACGTTGAGCGCGAGCGAAACACCCACTGGGCCGGCTGGTGGCAATCCGGTGAAGCCGGTTGGCGAGCAGCCAGTTGTGCAACTGCTCATTTGGTGCATGGCGGGCCGGGTTGATCGACCCGGCAGCCTTTGACTTAGTGTATGAAGCGTAAAGGAGCTTTGGCCCATTGTGCTTGCCAGCCGATAGCCAAAGCTGGATCTGTGGCTTTAGGGCGAGGCGAGGGACCGCGGCATCCTAACTTTTATCAGGAATCACCAAGTAAGGCGGCGGGGTGGCCATCAAGCCGGCCAGCCCCCGAGCCCCCGGGTCGAGCGAGTCGGACCGGTGGCCGGGTTCAGTGGTATAGTGATGCAGAAAAAATTAGGACACAATAAATTGGTCGGCAAAAGGTAGCCCCCGAGTCTCATTCGGGGACCCCATAGTTTCATGTGTTTACAAAAGGCGACGATACATACACTCGTGCGGCTAACTGTAAAACAGGCGGAGGAGGTCCGCGTTCCACGGCCGTGTCGTTTCTTCACCGGCAGTGTCCTTCTTGCGCTTCTTTGACTTGCGTGCATCAATGAGGTAGTAGGCGTTACGATCGCGCAAGGCCCTGCTCACGATGAATGGGCCCTCCCATGGAGGGGACAACTTGTGCTGGCCTGCCTGCTCTTGGACGAGTCAGAGGACGAGGTCGCCCTCGCGGAACGCGAGGGGCTTGATCTTCTTGTTGTGGTAGTGCCTCAGACCTTGCTGGTAGGTGGCCGAGCGGCTGAGCGCCAGGAGACGTGCTTCTTCCAGCAGGCCGACGCCATCTTCGCGGGCTTCTCTAGCTTCGGCTTCGGTGTACATCGCGACGCGCGGCGAGTTGAACTCGACGTCGGTCGGGATGATGGCCTCGGCTCCGTAGACAAGGAAGAACGGGGTGAACCCGATCGACCGATTCGGCGTGGTGCAAAGACTCCAGAGGACGGCCGACAACTCGTCAAGCTAGCTGCCGGGTGAGCGGATGAGTGGATCGACGAGTCGCGGCTTGATGCTAGACAGGATGACTCCGTTTGCCCGCTCGACCTGCCCGTTGGACTGCGGATGCGCAACGGAGGCCACGTCGAGGCGAATGCCAGAGACGGAGCAGTATTGCTCAAGCGCGCCCTTGGCGAAGTTGGTGCTGTTGTCGGTGATGATGCTGTTCGGCATGCCGTAGCGCACCGCTATGTCCTTGATGAACCGGACGGCTATTGGCCCGTCCAGTTTCTTCATTGCTCTTGCCTCGATCCACTTGGTGAATTTGTCCACTGCCACCAATAGGTGCGTCATGCCGCCTCGAGCGGTTTTGAAGGGTCCCACCATGTCGAGTCCCCAGAGCGCGAAGGGCCAGGCAATCGGTATGGTGCGGAGTGCTGACGCCGGCTAGTGGCTGCGTTTGCTAAAGCGCTGGCATCCCTCACAATTGAGGACGAGCGACTCGGCGTCTTTGAGGGCCGTGGGCCAGTAGAAACCATGGTGGAACGCCTTGGCCACCAGGGATCGCGATGCAGCGTGGTGCCCGCACTCGCCTTGGTGAATGTTGAGGAGGATGTCGATGCCCCGATCCTACTTGATGCAGCGCTGGAACACACCGGTGGAGCTGCGCTTGACGAGCTCATTGTTGATGATGCTGTAGGCGGACGCCCTGCGCTGCACTTGCCGAGCTTCGGTCTCGTCCATGGGGAGAACCCCATTCTCCAAAAATTCTGATATTGGTAGGGCCCAAGATGGAGCTGCCACCACGGCGAAGTAGGCCACCAGGGTGGGTTCCGAGTCGGCAGCCCACGAGCCGGGTTGAGCAGCCCCCGAGTCGGAGTTGGCGATGGTCGGGTCCGGGTTGATGGTGGCCGGGTTGAGCTGAGCAGCCCCCAGGCCGGGTTCAGCATTCCCTGGGCTGGCTTGAGGTACGGCCGGGTCGTCTGGAACATGAATGGACTCGGAGTCCGGTGATGGCTTGACGGACGGCTTGTGCAGGTGCTCGAGGGAGATGCCGGACGGGATGGCTTGTCATGATGAGGCAACCTTGGCGAGCGTGTTGGCTGCTTCGTTCTCCGCGCACGGGACATGGAGGAACTCGCAGCCCTTGAAGGATCCGGACAGCTTCTGGACGAGGAAGCGGTAGCTTGCCATGTTTGAGTCGCAGGCGTCCCACTCGCCGGAGCACTGCTGCACCACTAGCTCCGAGTTGCCGTAGCACAGGATGCGCCGGATGCTGAGTTCCTTTGCAAGCCGGAGGCTGTGCACAAGGGCTTCATATTCGGCGATGTTGTTTGAGGCGGCGAAGTGGTTCTGGAGCACGTAGCGGAGCCGGTCGCCCTTCAGGGACGACAGTACGATGCCGGCCCCCAAGCCGAGTCGCATCTTGGATCCGTCAAAGTGCATGCGCCAATGCATCGAGTCGGGAGGCAGCGGCAAGTACTGGGTCTCGGTCCAGTCGACGAGGAAGTCGGCCAGGGCTTGAGACTTGATCGTGGTGCGGGGCTCGTAGAGGATGGTGTGGCCGGCTATCTGGATCGCCCACTTGGCGACCTGGCCAGAGGCGTCCCGGCACCCGATGATTTCTCCGATAGGCGCCGTGCTGACGATGGTGACGACGTGCTCTTGGAAGTACTGCTTTAGCTTCTTGGCGGTGAGGTACACACCATAACACATCTTCTGGTAGTACGGGTAGTTCTGCTTGGAGATGGAGAGCACTTCGCTCAGGTAGTAGACTGGACGCTGGACGTCTTGGATCTTGCCCTTCTCTGGTCGCTTGACCACCAACACCGTGCTAACCGCCCGCGAGGTCGCGGCTATGTAGAGCAACAGCGGCTCCTTGTCGGTCGGTGCGGCCAGGACTAGTGCAGTGGAGAGCATGCGCTTGAGGTCTTGGAAGGCCTCGTCTGCCTTGTCGTTCCATTCGAACGGATTTGTCTTCTTCATCAGCTGGTACAGGGGTAGCGCCCTCTCGCCCAGGTGGCTTAGGAACCGGCTGACCGAGGCCAAGCACCCGGTGAACTTCTGGACGTCGTGCAGCCGAGCCGGCTTGTGCATGCGCTCGATGGCCTTGATCTTTCAAGCACCCGGTTCGCCTCAATGCCGCGTTCCGAGACGAGGAAGCTAAGTAGCTTTCCGACCAGGACGCCAAACACGCATTTTTCTGGGTTAAGCTTGACCTTGTATTCGCGGAGGTTGGCAAATGTTTCCTTTAAATCGTCGAGGAGTGTGAGGTGCTGCTTGGTCTTCACCATGATGTCATCCACGTACACGTGGATATTGCGGCCGAGTTGCGGCAGCAGGCATTTCTACATGCAACGTTGGAAGGTGGCACCAACGTTCTTCAAGCCGAACGACATGGTGATGTAGCAATACGCCCCAAAGGGCGTGATGAAGGATGTCTTTAGGGCATCGGCCGGGTCTAGCTTGATCTGGTGGTAGCCGGAGTAAGCATCCAGGAAGGACAGGAGCTCGCACCCGGCGGTCGAGTCGATGACTTGGTCGATCTGTGGGAGAGCGAACGGATCCTTGGGACAGGCCTTGTTGAGGCTGGTGTAGTCGATACACATGCGCCAGGTCTTGTTCTTCTTCAGGACGAGGACTGGATTGGCCAGCCACTTGGGGTGAAACACTTCCATTATAAAGCCGGCTGCCAAAAGCTTGGCGACCTCTTCACCAATGGTTCTTCTCTTCTCTTCGGAAAATTGTCATAGGGGTTGACGAACAGGCTTGTCATCCTTGCGGACGTGAAGTTTGTGCTTGGCGTACTTCCTCGGGATGCCCAGCATGTCCTTGGGGGTCCATGCGAACATATCCCGATTCTCATGGAGGAAGTCGATGAGCTCGCCTTCCTATTTGCTGTCAAGGCGGGCGCCTACGACAACATACTTAATGCAGCTGGGGTCTTCTGGGTTGAGCTTCACTTTCTTGGTATCCTTGGAGGGCTTGAAGGCGGCCTCGTCAGCCGGGTCTGAGGTCGGTATCGACGCAGCGGAGGCCTCCCCTGCCAGGGCGACGATTCGGTCGAGCTGGCGCCGCTCCTCGGCAATGACCAGCGACTCGGCCAACTTGGTGCCGTCTCGGGCGCACTCCAGGGACTTGCGGTAATCGTCGGTGATCGCCTTGGGACCCGGCATCTTCATCTTCAGGTATACGTAGTGGGGAACCGCCATGAACTTGGCGAGCGCGGGCTGGCCCAGCAGCGCGTGATACGCGCTGGACAGGTCCACCACCTCGAAACAGATCGGCTCGCGCCGGAAGTGGCTGCTGTCGCCAAAGAGGACATCGAGCTGGACCCGGCCAATGGGAAAGCAAGAGAGGCCGGGCACGATGCCGTGGAAGATTGTCCGGGTCGGCTCCAGGTCCTCGGCCTTGAGGCCAAGCTTGGTCATCGTGTCGCGGTAGAGGATGTTGATGCTGCTACCACCGTCGATGAGGACTCGGGAGAACTTGCATGTGCGCCGCGCGACGATGGTGGGGTTGAGAACAAGGGCGTATCCACCCGGACTCGGCATGACTGCCGGGTGATCCTCCCGGGTCGAGGTGATTGGCCGATCCGACCAATGCATGAACTGCAGCTTGGCCGGGACGACGGTGTTCACCTCCTGCCAAAGAAGGCGCTCGCTGCGCTTGTCATCGCCGAGGCTGGTGAAGATGACGTAGGCCGCGTTCTGGTCCGGGTAGGCGTCGTTCCGCATCGCGCCGCTAGCGAGGGGCGGTGGTGGAGACAGAGGCGGCTGTCCTGTGCCTGGAGCTAGAGCAGGAGGAGGCGGGACGTCTCCCCTCAGGATGCACTTGGTGATGGCGCACTGCCAAAGCGTGTGCGTGGAGGGTCTTGTGCCGCTGTGGTGCTTGCATGGGGCGTCGAGCATCTCTTCGAAACTCATGGCGGGTTGCCACGCCATCTTGCCGGTCTGCGGACGCTTCGCTGCCGGGTCTGCCGCGGGCTCGGCGGCCGTGACGAGCCGGTTGTCGTGATGCTGCGCCGGCTAGTCGGCCTTGCGCTTGTTGTACTGGTGATGCTGCTGTCGGCTGCTTTCGCCGGCCGGCTTCAGCGGAGGAACCGGCTTTGCCTTGCCGGCTTCACCCAGCGCCACCTGGATCTTCATGGCGGAGTCGGCGTTGGCGTACTTGCCCGCTGTCACCATGAGCGCGGCCATGGTGGCCCGCTCGGAGCGTAAGAGCTTGTGCTTGAGGAGGGTGCCGTCTCGGCACCCGCTGACGAAGTACTGGATCGCCTGGACTTCATGGACGCCCTCGCAACTGGTTCGGAGCTCGGTCCAGCGTGCGAGGTACTCGCGACCCATCTCCGTCGGCCCCTGCACGCACATGGTGAGCTGGCTAGGGCGACCGGGTCGCTTGTAGGTCCCCGTGAAGTTGCGGACAAAGGCCTCCTCGAAGTCGACCGACGTGTTGATGCTGCCCATCGGCAGACTGTTCAACCACGTGCGGGCCGACCCCTGGAGCATGAGCGGTGCGTAGCGCACGGCGAGACGACGATTGGCGCCGGTGATGCCAATGGCCGTGGTGTAGTCGGTGAGCCAGTCTTCTAGCTTCACGGTCCCATTGTACTTGGGGGTGTTGCGGGGGAGCATGAACCCTTTGGGGAAGGGCTCCTCCCGGATGCGTGGGCTGAAGCAGGCCGGCCCGATAGCACCGCTCTCCTCCACCTCCAGGGAGCGAGCGAGCTGATCAAGGCGGTGGCGAGCATCGGCGTCGTCGATGGCACGCGGGCCGAGTCGACTGACGGCTAGGCCCCGAGGGGCCGAGTTGGTTGGAGCCGGACGCCGGCCATGCTGGTCGGGTCCGTGCTGAGTCTCCACTGCGGGCTCGTTGCCCAGGACGTCGACGGCTGTGGCGGCCGGGTTGGACCGAGTCCGGGCTTGACCGTAGTGCGCCTCGCCGGGCGGCGAGGTAGCCGTGTGCAGAAGTTCGCCGGGTCCGCCAAGGCGGGCGAAGCCGGATCCCGCAGGCTTGCCGAGCTGGTGCAGGCGATCCTGTTGGGTGTTGGCGGTGTTGAGGAGCTCGCGCATCCGCCCGATGCACTCTTTCAGCTCCTCACCCGTGAGCTGGTCGAGGCTAACTGTGGCTGCCTCCGCAGCGCGCATGTTCTTCACTAGGGTCTCTTAGATGGTTCGGACGGTGCCGAGGGCCCGGCCGATCGCTCCTTCCCGGGTGCGCACATCGGTGACCCGGTTTGGCTTGGCCGCGGCGGGCGCGAATCCATGGGCGGCGTCGTGCTCCATCTGAGCGGCCTCCAAGCGACGCTTGGTGGCGGCGAGCGTCTCGGACAGGTTCAGCATCTGTTGGCGCCTTTCTTCGAGCTGAGATCAAGCCTCGGCGATGTTGGTTGCATCAATGTCGGTGTCGATGGGGATGCGGAGGCTTTGCATCACGGCACGCAGCGGATCGGACGGCTCGGTTCGTTCCGCGATGGCCCTGGCTTCTGCGGCCTTCCTCGTCTTGCTCGACGAGGAGGAGGCGCCGTCGCCGGTGACGTAAACCTCCACATGGGCGTCCATTGCCCCGGCGGCAATGCCACTGCCGAGGGAAAGCGGGGAGTCGGAGTAGTTGAGCACCTCGCTGGGCTACTCATCGGCTGCGAACGCATCGGAGATGCGCAGCGTGGTGAAGGAGGCGGCAAGCGCGCCGACGACGTCGACCGGCAATGTGACAGACTCGTCGGTGTAGGAGAAAGGCCCCGTCTGAAGCATGCTCCCGGCCAGCTCCTCGAGCTGCCCCACGGTGGGCACCAACTGTCGTGGTGGGCGCACGGCAGATGCCAAGGGATGGCTAAAGAGAGGAGGAGGCTCGAGGGCGCTGGTGGGCTCCAGAGGCGGGGTTGGCATGACCGGGCGCGGGACGCCGGACATACCCAGGTTTGGGGCTGTCCGAAGAGATAATACCCCTAGTCCTACCGAGTGTAGTTGGATGATCGATAGTACAATGTTGCTCCTGGAGCTGTATGAGGAGGAAGGAAGCTGGCCAAGGCTTAGGCTGCTCCTTCTCTCCGGTGTTGCGGCTTGGTGGCTAGTCCTATGCTTGCTCGTTCTTTCTGCTTCTCACAGGCAGCCTTGTGTACGTTTCATCTCATATGCCCCTGTGGGCGTGGGTTCCTAGGGGGGTTTATAGATCAACCCACCCAGGGTTACAATGGTAATATGCTGAGTCGGTGGGTCCATATTGTCGGTGTCCGGGATACTGGGCTGGGTCCCGCTGAGGGCTTGTGGTTCGTCGGGTTCCCCTAGGTGCGGGCACCGCGTGCCTAGGGGGACTGTGCGTCATCTTGTCGATCGTCAGGGCGTGGCCGAATCGAGTCGTGTACAGTGCTCTCCGTCAGGTTAACGCTTGTTGTCATCAGCGGTGAGGGCGGAAGCCCTGTTGCCACGCCAGCCTGTTGGAAATATGCCCTAGAGGCAATAATAAAAGGATTATTATTATATTTCCTTGTTCATGATAATTGTCTCTTATTCATGCTATAATTGTATTATCTGGAAATCGTAATACACGTGTGAATACATAGACCACAATATGTCCCTAGTGAGCCTCTAGTTGACTAGCTCGTTGATCAACAGATAGTCATGGTTTCCTGACTATGGACATTAGATGTCATTGATAACGGGATCACATCATTAGGAGAATGATGTGATGGACAAGACCTAATCCTAAGCATAGCACAAGATCGTGTAGTTCGTTTTGCTAGATCTTTTCCAATGTCAAGTATCTTTTCCTTAGACCATGAGATCGTGTAACTCCCGGATACCGTAAGAGTGCTTTGGGTGTACCAAACGTCACAACGTAACTGGGTGACTATAAAGGTGCACTACAGGTATCTCCGAAAGTGTCTGTTGGGTTGACACGGATCGAGACTGGGATTTGTCACTCCGTATGACAGAGAGGTATCTCTAGGCCCACTCTGTAATGCATCATCATAATGAGCTCAAAGTGACCAAGTGTCTGGTCACAGAATCATGCATTACGGTACGAGTAAAGTGACTTGCCGGTAACGAGATTGAACGAGGTATTGGGATACCGACGATCGAATCTCGGGCAAGTAACGTACCGATTGACAAAGGGAATTGTATACGAGGTTGCTTAAATCCTCGACATTGTGGTTCATCCGGTGAGATCATCGAGGAGCATGTGGGAGCCAACATGGGTATCTAGATCCCGCTATTGGTTATTGACCGGAGAGCCGTCTCGGTCATGTCTACATGTCTCCCGAACCCGTAGGGTCTACACACTTAAGGTTCGGTGATGCTAGGGTTGTATGAATATGAGTATGCAGCAAACCGAAAGTTGTTCGGAGTCCCGGATGAGATCCCGGACGTCACGAGGAGTTCCGGAATAGTCCGTAGGTAAAGAATTATATATAGGAAGTGCAGTTTCGGCCATCGAGAGAGTTTCGGGGGTCACCAGTATTGTACCGGGACCACCGGAAGGGTCCCGGGGGTCCACCGGGTGGGGCCACCTATCCCGGAGGGCCCCGTGGGCTGAAGTGGGGAGGGGACCAGCCCCTGGTGGGCTGGTGCGCCCCCCTTGGGCCCCCCTGCGCCTAGGGTTGGAAACCCTAGGGTGGGGGCGCCTCCACTTGCCTTGGGGGGCACTCCACCCCCCTGGCCGCCGCCCCCCCTTGGAGATGCCATCTCCTAGGGCCGGTGCCCCCCCAGGGGACCTATATAAAGGGGGGAGGGAGGGCAGCCGCACCCTGAAGTCTTGGCGCCTCCCTCTCCCTTGCTACACCTCTCCCTCTCGCAGAAGCTCGGCGAAGCTCTGCCGGAACCCTGCTGCATCCACCACCACGCCGTCGTGCTGCTGGATCTTCATCAACCTCTCCTTCCCCCTTGTTGGATCAATAAGGAGGAGACGTCATCCACTCCGTATGTGTGTTGAACGCGGAGGTGTTGTCCGTTCGGCACTTGGTCATCGGTGATTTGGATCACGACGAGTACGACTCCCTCAACCCCGTTCTCTTGAACGCTTCCGCTCGCGATCTACAAAGGTATGTAGATGCACTACTATTACTCGTTGCTAGATGAACTCATAGATGGATCTTGGTGAAACCGTAGGAAATTTTTTATTTTCTGCAACATTCCCCAACAGTGGCATCATGAGCTAGGTCTATGTGTAGTTCTCTATTGCACGAGTAGAACACAAATCTGTTGTGGGCGTAGATGTTGTCAACTTTCTTGCCACTACTAGTCTTATTTTGCTTCAGCAGTATTGTGGCATGAAGCGGCCCGGACCAACCTTACACGTACGCTTACGTGAGACAGGTTCCATCGACTGACATGCACTAGATGCATAAGGTGGCTAGCGGGTGTCTGTCTCTCCCACTTTAGTTGGAGCGGATTCGATGAAAAGGGTCCTTATGAAGGGTAAATAGAAGTTGACAAATCACGTTGTGGCTTATTCGTAGGTAAGAAAACGTTCTTGCTAGAACCCTATTGCAGCCACGTAAAAGATGCAAACAACAATTAGAGGATGTCTAA
This sequence comes from Triticum aestivum, assembly GCF_018294505.1. Lineage (NCBI taxonomy): Eukaryota > Viridiplantae > Streptophyta > Magnoliopsida > Poales > Poaceae > Triticum > Triticum aestivum. The sequence goes on from NC_057813.1 coordinate 43,009,924, forward strand.
CTTGTTTTTGCAGCAATTGCTTTGTGATGTGATATGGCCAAAAGTTGTGATGAATGATGAATGATATATTGTGATGTATGAGATCATGTTCTTGTAATAGGAATCACGACTTGCATGTCGATGAGTATGACAACCGGCAGGAGCCATAGGAGTTGTCTTAATTATTGTATGACCTGCGTGTCAATGATTTAACACCATGTAATTACTTTACTTTATTGCAACCGTTAGCCATAGTAGTAGAAGTAATAGTTGGCGAGCAACTTCATGGAGACACGATGATGGAGATCATGATGATGGAGATCATGGTGTCATGTCGGTGACGAAGATGATCATGGAGCCCCGAAGATGGAGATCAAAGGAGCTATATGATATTGGCCATATCATGTCACTACTATATAATTGCATGTGATGTTTATTATGTTTATGCATCTTGTTTACTTAGAACGACGGTAGTAAATAAGATGATCCCTTATAACAATTTCAAGAAAGTGTTCTCCCTAACTGTGCGCCGTTGCTAAAGTTCATCGTTTCGAAGCACCACGTGATGATCGGGTGTGATAGATTCTTACGTTCACATACAACGGGTGTAAGACAGTTTTACACATGCAAAAACACTTAGGTTAACTTGACGAGCCTAGCATGTACAGACATGGCCTCAGAACACAGAGACCGAAAGGTCGAACATGAGTCGTATGGAAGATACGATCAACATGGAGATGTTCACCGATGATGACTAGTCCGTCTCACGTGATGATCGGACACGGCCTAGTCGACTCGGATCATGTAACACTTAGATGACTAGAGGGATGTCAAATCTGAGTGGGAGTTCATTAAATAATTTGATTAGATGAACTTAATTATCATGAACTTAGTCTAAAATCTTTGCAAAATATGTCTTATAGATCAAATGGCCAACGCTCATGTCAACATGAACTTCAACGCGTTCCTAGAGAAAACCAAGTTGAAAGATGATGGCAGCAACTATACGGACTGGGTCCGGAACCTGAGGATCATCCTCATAGCTGCCAAGAAAGCATATGTCCTAGAAGGACCGCTAGGTGATGCACCCATCCCAGAGAACCAAGACGTTATGAACGCTTGGCAGTCAGGTGCTGATGATTACTCCCTCGTTCAGTGCGGCATGCTTTACAGCTTAGAACCGGGGCTCCAAAAGCGTTTTGAGCGACACAGAGCATATGAGATGTTCGAGGAGCTGAAAATGGTTTTCCAAGCTCATGCCCGGGTCGAGAGATATGAAGTCTCCGACAAGTTCTATAGTTGTAAGATGGAGGAAAATAGTTCTGCCAATGAGCACATACTCAAAATGTCTGGGTTGCACAACCGCCTGTCCCAGCTGGACATTAACCTCCCAGACGAGGCGGTCATTGACAGAATCCTTCAGTCGCTCCCACCGAGCTACAAGAGCTTTGTGATGAACTATAATATGCAAGGGATGGTGAAAACTATTCCTAAAGTATTTTCAATGCTGAAGTCGGCAGAGGTAGAAATCAAGAAAGAACATCAAGTGTTGATGGTCAATAAAACCATCAAGTTCAAGAAGGGCAAGGGGAAGAAGAACTTCAAGAAGGACGGCAAAAATGTTGCCGAGCCTGGTAAGCCAGTTGCCGGGAAGAAGTCAAGGAATGGACCCAAGCCTGAGACTGAGTGCTTTTATTGCAAAGGGAAGGGTCACTGGAAGCGGAACTGCCCCAAATACTTAGCAGACAAGAAGGACGGCAACACTAAAGGTATATGTGATATACATGTAATTGATGTGTAACTTACCAGTACTCGTAGTAACTCCTGGGTATTTGATACCAGTGTCATTGCTCATATTTGTAACTCACAGCAGGAGCTGCGGAATAAGCGGAGACTAGCGAAGGACGAGGTGACAATGCGCGTCGGGAATGGTTCCAAGGTCGATGTGATCGCCGTCGGCACGCTACCTCTACATTTACCTACGGGATTAGTTTTAAACCTCAATAATTGTTATTTAGTGCCAAGTTTGAGCATGAACATTGTATCTGGATCTCGTTTAATGCAAGATGGCTACTCATTTAAATTCGAGAATAATGGTTGTTCCATTTGTATGAGAGATATGTTTTATGGTCATGCCCCGATGGTCAATGGTTTATTCTTAATGAATCTCGAACATAATGTTACACATATTCATAGTGTGAATACCAAAAGATGTAAAGTTGATAACGATAGTCCCACATACTTGTGGCACTGCCGCCTTGGTGACATTGGTGTCAAGCGCATGAAGAAGCTCCATGCTGGTGGACTTTTAGAGTCTCTCGATTATGAATCATTTGACACATGCGAACCATGCCTCATGGGCAAAATGACCAAGACTCCATTCTCCGGAACAATGGAGGGAGCAACCAACTTATTGGAAATCATACATACCGATGTGTGTTGTCCAATGAGCGTTGAGGCTCGCGGAGGATATCATTATGTTCTCACTCTCACTAATGACTTGAGTAGATATGGGTATGTCTACTTGATGAAACACAAGTCTGAGACCTTTGAAAAGTTCAAGGAATTTCATAATGAGGTAGAGAATCAACGTGACCGAAAGATAAAATTCTTACGATCAGATCGTGGAGGAGAATATTTAATTCACGAATTTGGTACGCACTTAAGAAAATGTGGAATTGTTTCACAACTCACGCCGCCTGGAACACCTCAGCGTAACGGTGTGTCTGAACGTCGTAATCACACTCTATTGGATATGGTGCGATCTATGATGTCACTTGATGATTTACCGCTATCATTTTGGGGATACACTCTAGAGACAGCTACATTCACTTTAAATAGGGCTCCGTCTAAATCCGTTGAGACGACACCGTATGAATTATGGTTTGGGAAGAAACCTAAGCTGTCGTTTCTAAAAGTTTGGGGATGCAATGCTTATGTCAAGAAACTTCAACCTGAAAAGCTCGAACCCAAGTCGGAAAAATGCGTCTTCATAGGATACCCTAAGGAAACCATTGGGTATACCTTCTACTTAAGATCCGAGGGCAAGGTCTTTGTTGCCAAGAACGGATCCTTTCTGGAAAAAGAGTTTCTCTCGAAAGAAGTAAGTGGGAGGAAAGTAGAACTCGATGAAGTACTACCTCTTGAACCGGAAAGTAGTGCAGCTCAGGAAAATGTTCCTGTGGTGCCTACACCGACTGGAGAGGAAATTAATGATGATGATCAAGGTGCTTCGGATCAAGTTGCTACTAAACTTCGTAGGTCCACTAGGACACGTTCCACACTAGAGTGGTATGGCAACCCTGTCCTGGAAATCATGTTGTTAGACAACGGTGAACCTTTGAACTATGAAGAAGCGATGGCAGGCCCAGATTCCAACAAATGGCTTGAAGCCATGCAATCCGAGATAGAATCCATGTATGAAAACAAAGTATGGACTTTGACAGACTTGCCCAAGGATCGGCGAGAGATAGAAAACAAATGGATCTTTAAGAAGAAGACGGACGCAGATGGTAATGTTACCATCTATAAAGCTCGACTTGTCGCTAAGGGTTATCGGCAAGTTCAAGGGGTTGACTACGATGAGACTTTCTCTCCCGTAGCAAAGCTGAAGTCCATCCGAATCATGTTAGCAATTTCCGCATACTATGATTATGAGATATGGCAGATGGACGTCAAAACGGCATTCCTTAACGGCTATCTTAAGGAAGAACTGTATATGATGCAGCCGGAGGGTTTTGTCGATCCTAAGAAAGCTAACAAAGTATGCAAGCTCCAGCGATCCATTTATGGGTTGGTGCAAGCATCTCGGAGTTGGAACATTCACTTTGATGAGATGATCAAAGCATTTGGGTTTATGCAGACTTATGGAGAAGCCTGCGTTTACAAGAAAGTGAGTGGGAGCTCTGTAGCATTTCTCATATTATATGTAGATGACATACTTTTGATGGGAAATGATATAGAACTTTTGGACAACATTAAGGCCTACTTGAATAAGTGTTTTTCAATGAAGGACCTTGGAGAAGCTGCTTACATATTAGGCATCAAGATCTATAGGGATAGATCGAGACGCCTCATAGGTCTTTCACAAAGCACATACCTTGATAAGATATTGAAGAAGTTCAAAATGGATCAGTCCAAGAAAGGGTTCTTGCCTGTATTGCAAGGTGTGAGATTGAGCTCGGCTCAATGCCCAACCACGGCAAAAGATAAAGAAGAGATGAGTGTCATCCCCTATGCCTCAGCCATAGGATCTATTATGTATGCCATGCTGTGTACCAGACCTGATGTAAACCTTGCCGTAAGTTTGGTAGGAAGGTACCAAAGTAATCCCGGCAAGGAACACTAGACAGCGGTCAAGAATATCCTGAAGTACCTGAAAAGGACAAAGGACATGTTTCTCGTTTATGGAGGTGACGCAGAGCTCGTCGTAAAGGGTTACGTCGACGCTAACTTCGACACAGATCTGGATGACTCTAAGTCACAAACCGGATACGTGTATATGTTGAATCATGGAGCAGTAAGCTGGTGCAGTTGCAAGCAGAGCGTCGTGGCGGGATCTACATGTGAAGCGGAGTACATGGCAGCCTCGGAGGCAGCGCATGAAGCAATATGGATGAAGGAGTTCATCACCGACCTAGGAGTCATACCCAATGCGTCGGGGCCAATCACTCTCTTCTATGACAACACTGGAGCTATTGCCCTTGCCAAGGAGCCTAGGTTTCACAAGAAGACTAGGCACATCAAGCGTCGTTTCAACTCCATCCGCGAAAAGGTTCAAGATGGAGACATAGATATTTGCAAAGTACATACGGATCTGAATGTCGCAGATCCGTTGACTAAACCTCTTCCGCGAGCAAAACATGATCAACACCAGAACTCTATGGGTGTTCGATTCATCACAATGTAACTAGATTATTGACTCTAGTGCAAGTGGGAGACTGTTGGAAATATGCCCTAGAGGCAATAATAAAAGGATTATTATTATATTTCCTTGTTCATGATAATTGTCTTTTATTCATGTTATAATTGTATTATCCGGAAATCGTCATACACGTGTGAATACATAGACCACAATATGTCCCTAGTGAGCCTCTAGTTGACTAGCTCGTTGATCAACAGATGGTCATGGTTTCCTGACTATGGACATTAGATGTCATTGATAATGGGATCACATCATTAGGAGAATGATGTGATGGACAAGACCCAATCCTAAGCATAGCACAAGATCGTGTAGTTTGTTTTGCTAGAGCTTTTCCAATGTCAAGTATCTTTTCCTTAGACCATGAGATCGTGTAACTCCCGGATACCGTAAGAGTGCTTTGGGTGTACCAAACATCACAACGTAACTGGGTGACTATAAAGGTGCACTACAGGTATCTCCGAAAGTGTCTGTTGGGTTGACACGGATCGAGACTGGGATTTTCACTCCGTATGACGGAGAGGTATCTCTGGGCCCACTCGGTAATGCATCATCATAATGAGATCAAAGTGACCAAGTGTCTGGTCACGGGATCATGCATTACGGTACGAGTAAAGTGACTTGCCGGTAACGAGATTGAACGAGGTATTGGGATACCGACGATCGAATCTCGGGCAAGTAACGTACTGATTGACAAAGGGAATTGTATACGGGGTTGCTTAAATCCTCGACATCGTGGTTCATCCGATGAGATCATCGAGGAGCATGTGGGAGCCAACATGGGTATCCAGATCCCGCTGTTGGTTATTGACCGGAGAGCCATCTCGGTCATGTCTACATGTCTCCCGAACCCGTAGGGTCTACACACTTAACGTTCGGTGACGCTAGGGTTGTATGAATATGAGTATGCAGCAAACCGAAAGTTGTTCGGAGTCCCGGATGAGATCTCGGACGTCACGAGGAGTTCCGAAATAGTCCGGAGGTAAAGAATTATATATAGGAACTGCAGTTTCGGCCATCGGGAGAGTTTCGGGGGTCACCGGTATTGTACTGGGACCACCAGAAGGGTCCCGGGGGTCCACCGGGTGGGGCCACCTATCCCGGAGGGCCCCGTGGGCTGAAGTGGGGAGGGGACCAGCCCCTGGTGGGCTGGTGCACCCCCCCTTCGGCCCCCCCTGCGCCTAGGGTTGGAAACCCTAGGGTGGGGGGGGTGCCTCCACATGCCTTGGGGGGCACTCCACCCCCCTTGGATGCCGCCCCCCCTTGGAGATGCCATCTCCTATGGTTGGCGCCCCCCCAGGGGGCCTATATAAAGGGGGGAGGGAGGGCAGCCGCACCCTGAAGTCTTGGCGCCTCCCTCTCCCCTGCTACACCTCTCCCTCTCGCAGAAGCTCGGCGAAGCTCTGCCGGAACCCTGCTGCATCCACCACCACGCCGTCGTGCTGCTGGATCTTCATCAAACTCTCCTTCCTCCTTGCTGGATCAAGAAGGAGGAGACGCCATCCGCTCCGTACGTGTGTTGAACGCGGAGGTGCTGTCCGTTCGGCACTTGGTCATCGGTGATTTGGATCACAACGAGTACGACTCCCTCAACCCCGTTCTCTTGAACGCTTCCGCTCGCGATCTACAAAGGTATGTAGATGCACTACTATCACTCGTTGCTAGAAGAACTCATAGATGGATCTTGGTGAAACCGTAGGAATTTTTTTATTTTCTGCAACGTTCCCCAACACAGCCCTGGTCAGCGGGTAGGTAAGGGGCACTGTTGCCACGCTCCGGCTGACCATAGGCATGGGTGGAAACACTATTGTCTTGGTCATCGGTGATTGAGGTCTCGTCCCATCATATGGCCTGGATGGGACGGGAGCTTCACCCGTGGCTGGATTGCAGCGCACGCCACGGGTGGGGTTGGCTTGTTGGGGAAGCCTTGGTCGTGCCGGGTTTGGCCACCTTGCGCCAGTTGCTGAGTCCGGGTCGACGTACCTTGTCGGGTCGGAGAGTTTGGCCGGGCTGCGGGTCTTGCCGGGTCGAGCGACCCGGCTGGGCGCGTGCCGGTTTGAGGGGCGATGCGGGCCCCACTATGTTTGAAGAGGATCCGGGTTCCGTTGCCTGCCCGGGGTTCATCCCCCGACACATATGCTCCCGTTGCTAGACTTGAGTCCATTCGCATCTTACTTGCCTATGCTAATCACCATGATATCACCTTGTACCAAATGGACATTTAAAGTGCCTTTTTAAATGGTGAAATAGAGGAGGAAGTCTATGTTAAGCAACCTCCCAGCTTTGTCAATCCTAAGAAACCTAATCATGTTTACAAACTTCACAAAGCCCTTTATGCTCTTAAACAAGCTCCTAGAGCTTGGTATAAATGCTTGACCAAGTTCCTTATTGAAAAAGGCTTTGAAATTGGAAAAATATATTCTACTCTTTTTACTAAAAGGGTTAATGGAGAATGATTTGTATGCCAAATTTATGTCGATGATATTATATTTGGATCAACTAACTGTAGCATCCCAAATTTTCAATTTGGAATGTCATACACTAGATCATCCTTGCATATAATATTTTATTGCTTTTGGCCTGATCCTAGAAATTCTACGCAACTCAAGGACCCTCGGAGAGAGTTGGGGATTTCATTATTTTCATATTTGAGTTTTCTCAAATTTTGAAAATAGGATCATTTGATTTTATTTATTTTATCTTCAAATTATTTCTATTAAAAAAATATTGGAGAGGGAATAAAATGACTTTCCCAAAATAAAGAAATATTGAGGATTTAATAAAAAATCAAATAAGTTTTATTTTGGAGTTTTTTTCGCTATTTTATTTGAATTTAGGAAAATTGCACGATTTTCCAAACTGCATTTTAGGGCCAAGAAAATGTTCATCTCGTTCTAAATATTTTATTTAGACGGTGAAAATTTGTTTTGGCATTTTTTAGATTTTTATTTATTTTTCTAGGATTTTTCTTATTTTCGGCGGAATTGTTTTAAAAAAACCGCGCGCCCGACTGGGCCGAAGGCCCAGCCGAGCTGGCCCAGCCGCTGCCGCCGTCTCCCACTCCGGATCGGGACCGAAGTCCCGACCGCCGCCGTCGCCCGAGTCCGGGAGGTCCACGCCGCCACCACCCCCTTCCGCAAGCCACCGCCCTCCCTTTATGAACCGACCTGGAGCCCCAAAGCCGTCGTCATCGCCGCCGCCGACTCCCGCCGCCGCAGCCCTACCGCCCCACGCCAACCCAACCCGCCGGACCCCGTCGGACCTCGCCGAAGCCCGAGCCGAGGTAGCCGCCCGCCGCCCCACTTTTCTAAAGAAAACAGATCCGGTTTTTTTAGAAACCCTAGTTTTCGTTTTTTTAGAGCGGTTTAATTTTTTTTATTCCGGTTCTTTATTTAGCGAGCGTTCGCTCGTTCGTTCGTTTTAACGGACGAGTTCACCTTTTAGATTCTGTTAACGAACGTCCATTCGTTAATCCGTTCGTCAGATTTTCTTTTTCTCAGATTTTCTGCGATTATTTCTGATCGCGATTTCTGATCCGATTTTCGTTCCAGTATAACTTTTCGCTCATTTATTGGAATCAGGCGATTCAAGCGCCTAGAGTTTCGTCTCGAAACCCTCTTTCCGTTTAACCTACTCAAACAAGTTTTTGCTTCTTTAAAATTTGACCTAGGTCCAGATTAGTAAACGAAGCTTGTTTCTTTCGTCGTTGGTGTTTCGTTGCTTCGTTCAATTTGATTCTTTTTGCAAACCGGAGTTCTTAAGTTGAACTTTCTGGTTACTTCTCTTATTTGAGTTTTACCTGTGCATTAGATGCGTACTTATTGTATGCTTGTTTGCTTGTTTGTTTGCGATAGATTATCCGGAGTGCGTCGCTTGCTACTTCGAATCTCTAGGTTTCACGGATCATCAGGAAGGCAAGTAACACTATCATATCCCTTTCATACCCAGTTTTATTGCATTAGATTCAATCCTCAAACAATTGCATGATTAGGATCTAATTAATGTGTGGGTTTTGGGAAGTAGATGAGGTAGTGCCTATTACCTGTTTTATTATCAAACCCTTGGGAGTTACTTCTACGTTTGCTTATATTGCCATGCTATGCTAGTAGACATGGATTGGGTGAGTGTATCCATGACAGGTGTGAGATTGTTATTTAATGGTTTATTTAAGGTGGCAACTTTAATACACATCTTGGTGGATTGAGGCACCTGGGTATTTCAGCGATTGCCTGTTTTTTTATGGACCACCACCCAGGCTCAAAGGGATCATGAGATTATTCATGCTAGAAACTTCCGTGTGCAGCCACAAGCTACTATGGGCTCTAGCATAGTTGATTAAGTCCTGCGAACTCTTACAGTGGTAGACTAGCAGATGTAGGGGAAAGTAGGTGTAACTGTCTACCCGATTGTAAGGTGCTAGCGCTTCTGAAAGGCTATGTCTCGGTCGTCCGTTTCTCAAACACCATGTAGTGCGAGAAATCTAATGGAGGAGATCGAGTCTTGTGGGGAAAAGTGCGCAAACCTCTACAGTGTATATAAACTAATCATGGTTAGCCGTGTCCCCGGTTATGGACATCTTGAGTATTTAGTACTTGGATTATCATGTGAATCTCACCATGTTACTTTTAATTAATTGTGTTGGGTTTAACGAAGATGCTTAAATGGGATTGAGAGGATGTCTATCTTCTCAATGTTTAACAACCACCATGATAGTTAAATAAAATTTATTCCTTTGCAGTAGGGAAAAATTGGCTTTATGCCAAACTGTAACCATAGAGCTTTCCACCAGCCATATATGCATGTAGTATAGCATATTTCTGTTCATTACTCTCTATGTGTTACCTTGCCAGCATATTCCATGTGTTGACCCATTTTCGGGCTGCAACGTTCATGTTGCAGACTTTTCAGACGACGAATAAGGTGCCTTAGGTCGTGGTTCTATACTCAATGATGTCGTTGGAGTTGATGGACTCACTTATCTTCCAAGCCTTCCGTTGTTACCGTTTATTAGATGGCCTTAAGTCATATTTATTGTAATAAGTTCTCTTTTAATACACTCGATGTAATAAGTGTGCGATTGCGACTCTGTTATAAATCCTTCGAGTACTGTGCGTGTCAGCATTACTGATCCAGGGATGACACTGAAGCACAGAGATCAGACTGTTTGAGGTCTGGTCGCTACAAGATGGTATCAGAGCACATGCTGACTGTAGGACACGACCACTAAGCTAAAACCCTAGGTCACTACTCTCTCTTCTCATTTTCTGACTCCTTATCTTTTCTACTCTTTTAGGATGGCGGATGCAAGGAACAAGTTCACGCAACCGGATGAAGATACACCTTTTGGACGCCACTTGAAGGAAGTCACTAAATACCTAAAGATTGGAGTACCAAGCTTCACCGGGACCTACATCGCCACTTTACCAGAAGAGGAGCGCTGGATGATTCTCAAGTTCCAGGAAGGACGTTCATACCCGTCACTGAGCCCATAGAGTTTTCCTTCGATGCACCAACCTGGAGTTTAGGAAAGAGCATGGCAGCCCACATCACAATGGGACGCATTGGAGAAGTTTACCACAAGGATCTCAAGGATACTATCTACCAGATGTGTGGGCACTGAGATGAACAATGGGAGATGATCAGCACCAGGAAGGATAGATCAATTGCAGCTTTCATCCAGGAGTTAAACCAGCACATTCAACGCCAGGAGAACCAGATGTGCGCAGGAATGATAGATGTGAAGAAGGCTATGACCAAGATCATGGAACTGGAGGAAGAACTCAAGTCTACACGCGATGGATATGAGGAGGAAATAGCAACACTCGTGGAGAAGAATGATGATCTGAAGAAGAAGCTAAAAGTATTCATGGGATTTCCCACAACTGGAGGAGAAGACGATGAGTGCACTTGCCCGGAGAACTATATCATCATCGACGACACCGACTCGGACCCAGACGATAGCGATGATGACTATGTTGATGAAGCTGGAGCAGATATCATGGAGTCTTCATCGGAGCAGTTTTTCTAGTCGACCACCATAACAGTAGTAGTATTCCCCCATGTATCTAGTTTAGTCCAAGCACTTTTATAACGATAGTTAGACCGTTGTATGCCCTTGCTTGATTGAATGAAGTGATTTTGTTTGCATTTGTCTCATGTGCATATGGGTAGTGTTTTCTCTTTAGACCTCATTCTATTCTATATTCTCATCTATTCTGAACCCTCAGATGCCTCCAAGACGTGACAATGGATTTGCTTTCCCACCGGAGCTCACTCAGTTGATCCAGCAGCAGAATGCATTGATGCAGTTGCTAGTCTAGAATCAGAATCAGGGGAACAACAACAACAACCCACCACCACCACCACCTGTTGATCACTTAACACGTTTCCTTAGACTGAATCCGCCGGTGTTTTCCAATAGCACCGAGCCGATAGTTGCAGACAATTGGCTCTGTAAGACACGAAGGGAGTTGACCACTGCAGGATGCACAGATGCGGAAAAGGTGTGTTTTGCCGCACATCAGCTTGAAGGACCCGCAACATCATGGTGGGAGAATTTCACAGCCACTTATCCTATCGACACTGTCACATGGGATCAGTTTCAGCAGGCTTTCCGTACTGCCCATGTTTCAGCAAGAGCTATGGCCATGAAGAAATGTGTGTTTCGCAACTTGCACCAAGAAGGACGGACAGATGTCCAGTATGTGGATGACTTTAGTAAGTTAGCACGTTATGCCCCAGATGGCGTGGCTACAGATGTAGCTAAGCAGGAGAAGTTTTTGGAAGGACTGAATGATGAGCTGAGCATGCAGTTGATGGTAGCAAGTTTCAACAATTACAAGGAGTTGGTAGATCGTGCTCTTATGATTGAAGGGAAGCAGCAGTAGATTGAGAACCGCAAGAGGAAGTATGGACAAGGGAAGTACAAGGAGCTCAGCAGAAGCCACGTTTTACCTCGAAATCGGGAGGACATTTTCAGCATACCCATGGAGGAGGTAGCTCGCATAATCATAATGGCTCCAAAAATGGGAATGGGAATGGAGGAAGCAACGGTCAGAACCGTACCAACCCATCAACCCTAGCCAAGAGAGACCTGAGCCAAGTCACTTGCTTTAAGTGTCAAAAGACTAGACATTATGCCAATGAATGTCCTGAAGCCCAGAATGGAAATGGCAATGAAAGCTCTGGGAAGAAGCCGAACCCTTTCAACAGGGGACAGGTGAACCACGTTAACGTGGAGGAGGTTGAAGCCCAACCAGATGCAGTGATAGGTAAGTTTTTGGTTAAGTCATTTACTTCAATCGTTCTTTTTGATACTGGTGCATCGCATTCATACATATCAAGGGGATTTGTGGATAATTATAAACTGCCCACCAAGGTTCTTAGAATACCTATGTTAGTAAGCTCACCAGGAGCGGAGTATATGGCCAGTCGAGGATGTTTTCAAGTGCCATTGAGTATAGGTAGGCATGTTTTCCCCTCGGATTTAATCATTTTGGAGTCGCAAGGTTTGGATGTAATTCTGGGTATGGATTAGCTATCGATATATGGAGGAAACATCGATTGCGCCAGTAAGTCGATTTTGCTAACCACCCCGGAAGGGAGAAGGATCAAGTATGTATCAAGGCATGAGCCGAAGAGGACCAAAGTGAAATCCTTATCAGGAGTTGTGCAGGAGGAAGTACCAGTGGTGAAGGATTTCCCTGATGAATTTCTAGAAGAGTTGCCAGGCATGCCGCCGGATAGAGACATTGTGTTTTTGATTGAGCTTTTGCCAGGCACAGGGCCGATATCTAAGAGACCGTACAGGATGCCCGCACAAGATTTGGAGGAAATTAAGAAGCAGATTAAGGAGTTACTGGATAAAGGTTATATGCGCCCAAGTTCTTCACCTTGGGGGTCGCCAGTGCTTCTAGTGGAGAAGAAGGATGGATCATTGAGAATGGTTGTTGATTATCGAGGACTGAATGAAGTGACCATCAAGAACAAGTACCCATTGTCGATGATCAACGATTTGTTTGACCAGTTGCAAGGAGCTAAGGTATTTTCCAAGATCGATTTGCGATCGGGATACCATCAGTTGAAGATTAGAGAGCAGGATATACCTAAGACGGCTTTTACCACCAGGTATGGGCTGTACGAGTATACCGTTATGTCATTTGGTCTGACTAACGCACCTACCTATTTCATGAACATGATGAACAAGGTGTTTATGGAGTTTCTGGATAAGTTCGTTGTGGTGTTCATTGATGACATTTTGGTCTACTCAAAGAATGAAGAAGAGCATAAGGAGCATTTGCGTTTGGTATTGGAGAAGCTCAGAGAACATCAGTTATACGCCAAGTTCAGCAAATGTGAGTTTTCGTTGAAGGAAGTTGGATTCCTTGGACACGTTATATCCAGAGAAGGAATAGCAGTAGATCCCACCAAGGTTGTCACTGTGACAAATTGGGTAGCACCAACGACAGTTGGAGAGATCCAGAGTTTTCTTGGACTGACAGGATACTACCGGAGGTTCATTGAGAATTTCTCGAAGATTGCAAAACCTATGACGGAGTTGTTGAAGAAGGATACCAAGTTCAAATGGACCGAGGAATGTGAGGCCAGTTTCCAGGCGTTGAAGAAACGTTTGGTTACATCGCCAGTGTTGATTCTGCCAGATCAGCGCGAGGATTATGAGGTATATTGCGACGCTTCACGTCGAGGACTTGGAGCAGTGCTTATGCAGGAGGGAAGAGTTGTTTCGTATGCTTCACGAGAGCTTCAACCTCATGAGTTGAATTATGCTGCACATTATTTGGAGTTAGCAGCCGTAGTGCATGCATTGAAGACTTGGAGACATTTTCTCATTGGAAACCATTGTGAGGTGTACATGGATCACAAGAGCTTGAAGTACATTTTCACATAGAAGGAGTTGAATCTCAGGCAAAGGAGATGGTTGGAGCTCATCAAGGGTTATGATATGAGATTGCATTATCACCCTGGAAAGGCAAACGTAGTAGCCGATGCGTTGAGCCGCAAGAGCCATGTCAACACACTCTTGACCGGAGAGTTACCGAAGGAGTTAGCCGAGGACCTTCGCGAGCTATGTTTGGAGATAGTTCCGAGAGGTTATGTAGCAGCATTGGAGATTCAGTCTACTTTGATGGATAAGATCAGAGAAGCTCAGAAGACTGACAAGGAGATTGCCTCTATAAAGGAGAAGATGAGCAAAGGAAAAGCTAAAGGATTTTGTGAGGATGAGCATGATACCTTATGGTTTGAGGACCGCGTTTATGTGCCAAATGATCCGGAGATCAGGAAGTTGATTCTGCAAGAGGCCCATGATTCACCGTATTCGATTCACCCAGGAAATACCAAGATGTATCTAGATTTGAAGGACACTTTCTGGTGGACCGGAATGAAGAAGGATATTGCGGAATATGTAGCAGTATGTGATGTGTGTCAAAGAGTGAAGGCAGAGCATCAGAAGCCAGCAGGATTGCTACATCCATTGTCGATACCCGAATGGAAGTGGGCTAAGCTAGGCATGGATTTTATCACGGGATTGCCCAGGACTCGTTCAGGCTATGACTCGATTTGGGTTGTAGTCGATCGATTGACGAAGGTAGCTCATTTCATCCCAGTGAAGACCACTTACACCAGTGCTAAGTTGGCAAAGATATACATGACCAGGATTGTATGTCTGCATGGAGTTCCCTGGAGCATTGTATCAGATAGAGGAACCTAGTTTACCTCAAAGTTCTGGAATCAGTTGCACGAAACTTTGGGTACCAGGCTAGAGTTCAGTACAGCCTTTCATCCGCAGATAGATGGACAGACCGAGAGAGTTAATCATATTTTGGAGGATATGTTGAGAGCTTGTGCGCTAGATTATGGATCTAGTTGGGACGACAATTTGCCATATGCGGAGTTCTCTTACAACAACAGTTATCAATCCAGTTTGAAGATGGCCCCTTTCGAAGCCTTGTACGGAAGGAGGTGCAGAACACCATTGTTGTGGGATGAAGTTGGAGATCGCCAGTTGTTTGGACCAGATTTGATTAAGGGTCTGAACAGAAGGTGAAGTTGATTCGCGATAGGCTCAAGGTAGCCTAGTCCAGGCAGAAGAGCTATGCTGATTCAAAACGCAAGGAGACAGCTTACGAAGTTGGATACCGAGTTTATCTTCGAGTATCGCCACTTCGAGGAGTTAAGCACTTTGGAGTTAAGGGGAAGTTAGCGCCACGTTTTGTGGGACCATACAAAGTTTTGGAGCGCATGGGAGAAGTTGCTTACAAGTTGGAATTGCCCGAAGGACTGTAAGGAGTTCATGACGTATTCCATGTTTCCCAGTTGAAGAAGTGCCACGTAGAGATGGCTGATATACCGCTGAGAGATAAAGTGCCACTAGAAGCAATTCAGTTGGATAGTGATTTGACCTATGAGGAGAAACCAGTCAAAATTCTTGAGTATGCCAGCCGAGTCACTCGCAGCAAGGTTATCAAGTTTTGCAAAGTTCAATGGAGCCACCATACCGAGGATGAAGCCACCTGGGAGCGAGAGGAAGATCTGCTGAAGGACCACCCTCACCTATTTTCTAGCCAACCCGAATCTCGAGGGAAAGATTCAGCTTAAGGGTGGTAGGTTTGTAACATCCCAAATTTTCAATTTGGAATGTTATACACTAGATCATCCTTGCATATCATATTTTATTGCTTTTGGCCTGATCCTAGAAATTCTACGCAACTCAAGGACCCTCGGAGAGAGTTGGGGATTTCATTATTTTCATATTTGAGTTTTCTCAAATTTTGAAAATAGGATCATTTGATTTTATTTATTTATCTTCAAATTATCTCATTTAGAAAAATATGAGAGAGGGAATAAAATGACTTTCCCAAAATAAAGAAATATTGAGGATTTAATAAAAAATCAAATAAGTTTTATTTTGGAGTTTTTTTCGCTATTTTATTTGAATTTAGGAAAATTGCACGATTTTCAAAACTGCATTTTAGGGCCAATAAAATGTTCATCTCGTTCTAAATATTTTATTTAGAAGCTGAAAATTTGTCTTGACATTTTTAGATTTTTATTTATTTTTCTAGGATTTTTCGTAGTTTCGGCAGAATTGTTTTAAAAAAAACCCGCGCGCCCGACTGGGCCGAAGGCCCAGCTGCCGCCGCCGTCTCCCACTCTGGATTGGGACCGGAGTCCCGATTGCCGCCACTGCCCGAGTCCAGGAGGGCCACGCCACCACCACCCCTTTCCGCAAGCCACCCCCCCCTTTATAAACCGACTCGGGGCCCCCTCATGGAGCCCCAAAGCCGTCGCCGACTCCCGCTGCCGCAGGCCCGCCACCCCACCCCGTCGGACCCCGCCGGACCTCGTCGGAGCCCGAGCCGAGGTAGCCGCCCGCCGCCCCGTTTTTCTAAAGAAAACCAATCCGTTTTTTTAGAAACCCTAGTTTTCGTTTTTTTAGAGCGGTTTAATTTTTTTATTCCGGTTTATTTATTTAGCGAGCGTTCGCTCGTTCGTTCGTTTTCACGGACGAGTTCACCATTTAGATTCTGTTAACGAACGTCCGTTCCTTAATCCGTTCGTCAGATTTTCTTTTTCTCGGATTTTCCGCGATTATTTCTGATCGCGATTTCTAATCCGATTTTCGTTCTAGTATAACTTTTTGCTCGTTTATCCGAATCAGGCGATTCAAGCGCCTAGAGTTTCGTCTTGAAACCCTCTTTCCGTTTAACCTACTCAAACAAGTTTTTTATTCTATAAAATTTTACCTAGGTCCAGATTAGTAAACGAAGCTTGTTTCTTTCGTCGTTGGTGTTTCGTTGCTTCGTTCGATTTGATTCTTTTTGCAAACCGAAGTTCTTAAGTTGAACTTTCTGGTTACTTCTCTTATTTGAGTTTTACCTGTGCATTAGATGAGTACTTATTGTATGCTTGTTTGCTTGTTTGTTTGCGATAGAGTATCCGGAGTGCGCCGCTTGCTACTTCGAATCTCTAGGTTTCACGGATCATCAGCAAGGCAAGTAACACTTTGATCATATCCCTTTCATACCCAGTTTTATTGCATTAGATTCAATCCTCAAACAATTGCATGATTAGGATCTAATTAATGTGTGGGTTTTGGGAAGTAGATGAGGTAGTACCTATTACCTATTTTATTATCAAACCCTTGGGAGTTACTTCTACGTTTGCTTATATTGCCATGCTATGCTAGTAGACATGGATTGGGTGAGTGTATCCATGACAGGTGTGAGATTGTTATTTAATGGTTTATTTAAGGTGGCAACTTTAATACACATCTGGGTGGATTGAGGCACCTGGGTATTCCAGCGATTGCCTATTTTTTTATGGACCGCCACCCAGGCTCAAAGGGATCATGAGATTATTCATGCTAGAAACTTCCGTGTGCAGCCACAAGCTACTATGGGCTCTAGCATAGTTGATTAAGTCGTGCGAACTCTTACAGTGGTAGACTAGCAGATGTAGGGGAAAGTAGGTGTAACTATCTACCCGATCGTAAGGTGCTAGCGCTTCTGAAAGGCTATGTCTCGGTCATCCGTTTCTCAAACACCATGTAGTGCGAGAAATCTAACGGAGGAGATCGAGTCTTGTGGGGTAAAGTACGCAAACCTCTGCAAAGTGTATAAGCTAATCATGGTTAGCCGTGTCCCCGGTTATGGACATCTTGAGTATCTAGTACTTGGATTATCATGTGAATCTCATCATGTTACTTTTAATTAATTGTGTTGGGTTTAATGAAGATGCTTAAATGGGATTGAGAGGATGTCTATCTTCTCAATGTTTAACAACCACCATGATAGTTAAATAAAATTTATTCCTTTGCAATAGGGAAAATTTGGCTTTATGCAAAACTGTAGCCATAGAGCTTTCCACCAGCCATATATGCATGTAGTATAGCATATTTCTGTTCGTTACTCTCCATGTGTTACCTTGCCGGCATATTCCATGTGCTGACCCGTTTTTGGACTGCAACGCTCATGTTGCAGACTTTTCAAACAACGAATAAGGTGCCTTAGGTCGTGGTTTTATACTCAGTGATGTCGTTGGAGTTGATGGACTCACTTATCTTCCAAGCCTTCCGTTGTTATCATTTATTAGATGGCCTTAAGCCATATTTATTGTAATAAGTTCTCTTTTGAGACACTCGATGTAATAAGTGTGTGATTGCTACTCTGTTATAAATCCTTCGAGTACTGTGCGTGTCAGCATTACTGATCCAGGGATGACACTAAAGCACAGAGATCAGGCTGTTTGAGGTCTGGTCGCTACACTAACCCTCATTTTAGTGAAAAGTTTGGAAAGCTAATGTCGGAGAAGTTTGAGATGTCTATAATGAGTGAGCTCAAACTCTTTCTTGGTTTGCAAATCAAGCAAACTAAGGAAGGTACCTTTGTCTCTCAAACGAAGTACACCTAGGACTTATTCAAGAAGTTCAATATGCATGAATGCAAAGGTATGACTACACCCATGCCTACTAGTGGACATCTTGATTTGACCAAAGATGGTGAACCGGTCGATCAAAAGGTTTATCGCTCTATGATTGGTTCATTGTTATATCTATGTGCTTCACGTCCCGATGTTATGCTAAGTGTGTGCATGTGTGCACGATATCAAGATGCTCCTAAAGAATGTCATCTTAAGGCTGTGAAAAGCATAGTGAGATACTTAATCCATACACCAAACTTTGGCATTTGGTATCCAAAGAGGGCCTCTTTCGATCTTGTTGGCTACTCCGACCCAGACTATGCCGGTGACAAGGTTGATAGAAAGTCCACTTCGGGTACTTGTCAATTTCTTGGTAGATCTCTTCTATCTTGGTCTTCCAAGAAACAAAACTCAGTATCCTTATCCACCACCGAAGCGGAATTCATTGTCGCTGGTTCATGTTGTGCTCAATTACTTTGGATGTCCCAAACTCTTAAAGATTATGGGATATATGTGAAACATGTTCCATTACTTTGTGACAATTAAAGTGCTATCAAGATTTCTCACAATCCCATGCAACATTCTCGAACTAAGCATATTGAAGCTCGTCATCATTTCATTCGAGATCATGTTGCCAAAGGGGATATTAATCTTAAGCATGTTCGCACCGAAAAGCAATTAGCTGATATATTCACCAAACCACTTGATGAGAAAGTGTTTTGCAGGTTAAGAGGTGAATTAAACATCATTGATGCTTCAAACTTGGAGTAGGAACTCCATTTGATACATGCAAGACATGAGCCTATGACAAATCCTTGATATTTCTCTTATGATAACAATCTTATGTCTTGGATATATTTGCACCTTGCATGTTATCTAACCCTTGTAGGTACTTGGATGAATCTAAGTCTATGAGATTGCAACTCACTCACATCTTGAGCAATCTCTACATAACCAAGTCTCTACACAATGGTGGTTGAAGACAAGCACGAAACCATTCACACATATCCTTTGACAAATTCTATGTTGAGTTTCATGATTATCATTGGATACACAAGTGCTCTTCCTTGCAAAAACTAACCCATGTAGGTAGATGAACTCAAATTCCAAAGTGGTGCTCCCAACTCTTGATGAGCTACATCAACCTTGAGCAACCCACACAAGTTCAACTACATGATCACGATCAATACCACCACCCAAGGTATGTCATTCCATCTTAGAGAAGCTTTACTCCAAGACATGAGTCAAAGCGCCTCAATAAAATGAGAATACATCAAAATGCTTAAACGAAGAATGGTAACCCCATTTTGCGCTTAAACAATGAGTATGACCTATGATCAAGTGATCTCACTTGACTCCTAAGTCAATATACTCTAACATAGGTGACTTTGTCACCGACCAATTTTAGATGAAGTTCTCTTGCGTTATTTTCTGTGCTCTTGCATTTTGTCGCATGCATATTAAAAAATTCATCTAGATTACTTTTAAGTTTCTTTTCTTTTATTTTTTGTTCTGCATTCCCTGCATCCAATTCATTGCAAATCCTTCAGTTAATTCCTTGCAAATCCTTGTGAGATCTTACTTGTCTAGTGAGCTGAGGTGACAAGTGTTTTCTCTGTGATGAACTCGGTCCCACCGGTCTATTGTTTTCGGTTCAACCGAATCCTTTCGGTGCAACCGAAGCATAATACTCGGTGCCACCGATTTCACTACAGGAAAGACATTTTGCCACTTGTTCCTGCATTACTCTTGATCCAGCTCCACTCAATGAATCTTGTCCTCTACCAGCATCACATTTAACTTGTTGCTTTGTTCTGTGACTCAAGGACCAAAACCATTCATGACAAATTCCAAAAGCCCTTCATGGAAATTGATGTCAAAGGGGGAGAGAGAGATCACATCAAAGCTTAATCATATCTCTAGGGGGAGAGAATACTCAAGGAGAGAGTAAATCGATCCCAGATGCTTGGTGTTCAAGAGGAGAGATGTTACATGTCTTCTAGAGGGGAAATACATGTTCATATGTGCTTATTTGCATTAGCTATGTTTTTCTGTTTCTTTGAGCTCTGATTTTATGTTCCCTATCTTCTCCCAGTATCCCATGCTAGATTCAGGGGGAGCAAGACATCTAAGGGAAAGAAATTCTTTGTATTCTTTGCACATCTTCACCTTTGGGGACATGTCTATATCCAATGGGGTACTTAGTACTCACTCTCTACATGTCATCCCAGTCTTGGTACTCTTGTGGTTTCTTTTGTTTGCTCTGGCTAGTGGGTGCATCTGTGTTATCTAACCTTGTTTACGCAGGTTCATTCCTTCCTAAGCCAACTCAAGATCACAAGGTAAGTATATGCATCACAGTCATGTGTATGAGGAATTCTTGCTAAATGTACATGCTATTTGCAAGAAGGACTCATGAGCATGAAGGTACATTCCCACATTCACATCTTTTGCTCTGATGCATATAGCCAAGATACATGTAACACATTGCCTACTCTGTCATGGTTATGCACTCACATGCTTCTATACTCCATATTCACTTGACTGCATACATGTAGGGGGAGCCTATGCATGTTACATGTCTGTCCAAAGCTTTACTTGCTATTCTCTATATCTTTATCTAAAGCTTTGATGTATGTTGTCATCAATTACCAAAAAGGGGGAGATTGAAAGCACAAGTGCTCCCTGGGTGATTTCTCTGTTGGAAAAGGCAGTGCCTAGGAGGCGCTTAGGCACGCCTAAGCGCTAGGCAATGGCCGAACGCCTCGCCTAGGGCATAAGCAGAAATCTAGGTAGAGCAAGTAAGAAATTGTCTACCCAAGCGAGAAATCATGCATATTGTACTGATATGCCAAAAAGCCATACTTCAATCGTAGTAGCTGGTAGTTAACATACTTGTATGCCTTGAATTAATAAAATACACATATAATAACCACATATACACCTTGATAGTAAAAATTATATAACTACCTAGGCTGCGCCTAGGGCGCCTAAGCACCGCCTAGGCACTAGGCGAAGGCCAACCGCCTCGCTTACTCCTACCGCCTTTTCCAACCTTGGGTGATTTTGGTAATTAATGCCAACATATCTCTTGTTGGACTAACACTTTTACCTAATATGTTTCAGATAAGTTCAACAATGAAGTGGCATGGACTAGAGGATGTGGAACCCCTTCAAGATGCTAAGGACAAAGGATTGGCTCAAGCTTCAAGGACAAGACTCTACATTTTCTATTTTAGTGGTCCAAGATCACATTGATTCTATAGGAAAAGCCAATACTATCAAGAGGGGATGAGGTGTTGCTTAATGGCTTGCTTGCTCAAAGTGCTTAGTGATATGCTCTGAAGCCCTCAACTACCTTCTCACATCCACATATGACCTAAAACAAAAGTCAAACTCGGCCCCACCAATTCTTCTATCCGGCGCCACCGAGTTCAGATGTCATAGCCACTGCCACAAACCCTAGGCAAATCGGTCTCACCGATAGGGATCTCGGTCTCACCGAGATGGGATTGTAATCTCTCTGTGTATGTCCATTACCAAAATCGGTCTCACCGAGTTTGTGTAACCGGTCCTACCGAGATTGCAATGTAAACTCTCTAGTTCCCTTTCGTAACATTTTGGTCTCACCGAAATGAGCGAACCGGTCCCACCGAGTTTACCTGACCAACTCTCTGGTTAGCTTATTACCAAAATCGGTCCCACCAAGTTTGCGTAATCGGTCTCACCGAGATTAGGTTATGCCTTAACCCTAACCATATCGGTCCTACCGAGTTGCATGCCGGTCCCACCGAAAATCCTAACAGTCACTAGATTTGCTAAATCGGTCTGACCGAGTTTCTCAATTCGGTCCCACCGAGATTGGCAAGTTGTGTGTAACGGTTAGATTTTGTGTGGAGGCTATATATACCCCTCCACCTCGTCTTCATTCATGGAGAGAGCCATCAGAACGAACCTACAGTTCCAACTTACATTTTCTGAGTGAGAACCATCTACACTTGTGTTGAGGCCAAGATATTCCATTCCTACCATATGAATCTTGATCTCTAGCCTTCCCCATGTTGCTTTCCACTCAAATCTTCTTTCTACCAAATCCAAATCCTGTGAGAGAGAGTTGAGTGTTGGGGAGACTATCATTTGAAGCACTAGAGCAAGGAGTTCATCATCAACACACCATTTGTTACTTCTTGGAGAGTGGTGTCTCCTAGATTGGCTAGGTGTCACTTCATTGTGGAGTTGAACCAAGGAGTTTGTAAGGGCAAGGAGATCGCCTACTTCGTGAAGATCTACCGCTTGTGAGGCAAGTCCTTCGTGGGCGACGGCCATGGTGGGATAGATAAGGTTGCTTCTTCGTGGACCCTTCTTGGGTGGAGCCCTCCGTGGACTCGTACAGCCGTTACCCTTCGTGGATTGAAGTCTCCATCAACGTGGATGTACGATAGCACCACCTATCGGAACCACGACAAAAACATCTATGTCTCCAATTGCGTTTGAATTCTCCAATCCCATCCCTTTACATTCTTGCAAGTTGCATGCTTTACTTTCCGATTCTCATATACTCTATGCATACTTGCTTGTTATGTATTGTGCTTGTTAAACTTGTGTCAAAACTCTACTTAAACTCAAAGAAGTTAAAAACTACTACTTTTAGCACCTAGTGTCTAATCACCCCCCACCCCTCTAGACACCTCTTCTCGGTGCTTTCAATTGGTATCAGAGCTTTGGTCTATATTGATTTGGTTTAATCACCATTGGAGGAAGATGGATGAGTCTACTTTGGGGATTCTTAGACACAGAGTGCCTATACTTGATGGAGAGTATTTTCATGAGTGGAAAAATGAGATGCTTGTGATTTTTAATCAATATCATTTGAACAAGTACATTGCTAGCCCTTGTGCACCTCATGTTGATCCTATGCATCCTACCCTTGATGAGTCAATTGACATGATCAGAAATCTTAGAACTGTTAATCTTATCACTAGAGGCTTGCCTAGAAACTTGATTGGAAACTTGCCTATTCTTGAGTGTGCCTACACCAAATCACATAACTCATATAATACAAATCGGCATCGAACGTTAAGAGTGCAGACCCTACAGGTTCAAGTACTATGTACATGACCGAGACACCTCTCCGGCCAATAACCAACAGCGGAACCTAGATGCTCATATTGTCTCCCATATATTCTACGAAGATCTTTATCGGTCGAACCGTTATGAAAACATACGTTATTCCATTTTTCATCGGTATGTTACTTGCCCGAGATTTGATCGTTGGTATCTTCATACCGAGTTTGATCTCATTACCGGCAAGTCTATTTACTCGGTCTGTAATGCTTCATCCCGCAATTAACTCATTAGTCACATTGCTTGCAAGGCTTCTTATGATGTGCATTACCGGGAGGGCCTAGAGATACCTCTCTGATACTCGGAGTGACAAATCCTAATCTCGATCTATGCCAACCAAACAAACACCTTAGTAGATACCTGTAGAGCATCTTTATAACCACCCAGTTATGTTGTGACGTTTTATAGCACATAAGGCATTCCTCCGGTATCCGGGAGTTCCATAATCTCATAGTCGGAAGAATATGTATTTGACATGAACAAAGCAGTAGCAATAAAATTGAACGTTCATAATTCTAAACTAACGGATGGGTCTTGTCCATCACTTCATTCTCCTAATGATGTGATCATGTTCATCGAATCACAACACATGTCTATGACGAGGAAACTTAACCATCTTTGATTAACGAGCTAGTCATGTAGAGGCATACTAGGGACACGGTGTTTTGTGTATGTATCCACACATGTATCAAGTTTCTGGTTAATACAATTCTAGCATGAATAATAAACATTTATCATGAATAAGAAAATATAAAATAATAACTTTATTATTGCCTATAGGGCATACTTACTTCAGCAGCAGGTCGGCACGGCCCTCCTAGTAAGCTCACCGCGCGGGGTTTCCCACAACTACGGTGGCCTTAAGAAACACGGCATCCACGTTGGCACGCATAACAGGATACACCCCGAACTACCTCACAATGCCCATCACTGGCACCGTCCCGGCGTCCAAGACACTTGTAGGTGCCAGGACGTTAATCGGGAGCAAAGGAGTGTAGCTGGTTCTTCAGATTCGGATCAATCCATGTAGGTGCTTGTGTATTTTGTATATGGAATTTTTGGTATGTGCAGGTGAGTCCGGGGGATATGTATACATTTGGAGATTGGATTATTCATGGTCATTGGTGCGGCGGTGAAGAATAATGTGACGATTCTTTGTGGTGCAATGGCAGAACCATAACGTTCTTGTTTTAGATGAAATCGTGCACGAATATGTTGATGCATTCGTAGATTTTATCTGGCAGGCAATTAGCTGATTTTCTGTTTCCGCAGTTGATTTTCTCTTAATAGATTGTTTTTTTTCATTTTGTAAGATTGGATTGCTTTCCTTTTTGTGAGTATAAACTTGTACTCCTCTCTGGACCGTCTTGGTTTTTGTGAACAATTTATTTCAGAACAATGCTAGTGTCTTTTTGTGTCTTTGGCTCTTTGCAACTCAAAACTGTACTTTCAAATAATGCTTAATAAAATATAATTTGATACATTTATAGTGAAAAATACAGGATCATTGTCCAATAGAAAGCTCCACTTAGAAAAACCTGACTTTATACGACAAAACAATAACATAATGAAAGATAAAAAGAGAGCAAGTCCTACGAAAAGCCTTACTTTACATATCCATGATTGGTCTATCTATTTGCGTGTGAACACTGCCACATAAGTAAGCTTGACGGGTCCCATGAACAATCTGCCACCTTTTCTCTCCACGACCTCGGTCGGCCTCACGCTCTTGGGTCCTCTCATCTCCTCGATTATTTTTGCGTTCCATCGATCCTCAGGGAGAGTAGGTGGCTATCGTCGCCAAAGGGGAGCTCAGCCTTCTCATTGGGGTAAGTGATGCCGGCCTGGAGCACGACAGCCTTTCCTGTTCGTGGGTCGTACCTAATAAGGTGGCCCCTAGAGTCTTCGGTTCTTGTGACCATCTCATGTTGCGACCTATTGTAGTTCCTGGAGCTGTCCGTGAAGTAGACATCGCCGGTCACCTGGTCGATGTCAACCCCATTGGTGAAGCGGAGAGGTACGCTATGACACCCCAAGTTATCATTTTCTTTCTTCTTAAAGGTATTATCAATGCTGATAATTCATTCTTTGTTGGAAAACTTAATTATTTTTATTTTATTTTCATTTTCTTTCTTCTTTAAGGGTAATATCAATGTGACTAATTCATTTCTTCTTAAAAACTTATTTTAATTAATTCCTCTATTATATGCTTTTTCTTGCACATTATAAAAATATCATTTTTGTTTGGATGGTGTGCAATTTTTTAATTTTAATTTATTTTTAAATTTCTTTCTTCTTAAGGTTTAGCTTTGTAATTAATTTTGTTTTTTGTATAATGGGTATTACATGCATGTAAATAAAATTAAATAGCTGCAACCCATATAAAAACATCCTAAGATGAAAGCAAGTAAATTGTCTTTTTACTATATTAGTGCTAGTAGACTTCGTTTGGGTTTCTAGCGCCAGATGAAAGCAAGCCAATCACTGAGAGGATTTTTGTACCTTTTGTAGCCAAAGAACTCTTGTACTCCCTCCTATCCATATTACTTGTCGCTCAAACTGGTGCGTCCGTGTATCTAGACGCATTTTAGTGATAGATACATCCGTTTAAGCGACAAGTAATAGATACATCCATTTAAGCAACAATTAATATGGATCGAAGGGAGTAGCTTTTTTTAGTGGTACTAGCACAAATGCCCGTACGTTGCAACGGGAGAAAAAAAATCAATTTATAGTCAAGTTTAGTTTGATTTTTATGTGCAAAAACACATTCACATGTTGATGGAAAATTTAGTTAAAATTAAAATTGTTCAGAAGATTCAAATTTGTCCAAGCAGAAAATGCTAATCTTATAAAATATTTCTTTACCCGCCTGAACATATAACAAAATAGAGTTAGGAACATGATAAAGTTTAGTCATTTTTCATCCGAAATTGCTAGTTGACCAGAGATACTGATCATAAAATTCAGAGAGATGGAGATAGCATACGCCTCATGGCAAATATTAGTGTTTCGAGCTTCTTAGTGTGGATGAACATTCAGGTTCAATGGAAGTGGTCTATTTGAGATTTTTCCATATGAGTATATGTATGTTACAAATACTATACCAAATGCAATAAAATAGCATTGGGGGCTCTCGACGTTTCTTGTTAAAAACAAAGTGATCTACATGTAAGACAGGAGGAGCCCTTTCATTTTAGGATGGAAACTGCAATATATGTACTATTTTATATCTAGGACAGACAGCATGAAGAAAGATTGTTGATTTTCCTTCTGTTATCTGTTATTTATAATATATTTTTTTCATTAGTGTTCGTGGGGTAGTCGAATTGGATTTCTACCCATTTTTATTAATGATGATCATGGGACTCCTAGACATTTTTTTCAACATTAAATGGCGATTCATATATACTTTCTAGTACAACACATGTACATGTACGTTGCATAAATATACTCCTGAGTGCACATATATACTGTTTTTTCTGTAGTATGGAAAATTTCTGGAATTAATGATTTTTCAAATATATAGATAATTCATTTGATCTCTTATATTAGGCAAAAAACAATTGACTTATACTCCAGTAGAGAAGAATCCTCTGCTGCTATTGTCATACAAAAATTTGATGGAAGAAATATTACTTCACATCATCTCCGTTGCACATATATGCAAGCAAGCATCAAATATTCCAAGCTTGCAAAATGTCATCTACATCCAAGAAAGCATGCAAAAAGTTGAAGCTAGAGGGTCTGCATCGTGCCAAAATCAGTAAATTGAATAGATGTAGATTCTCATGGGTTGGGAGATTAAGGGCTTGTTCGGAGTTCCTCCGCTCCACGAGGCCGCTTCAGAAGCTGACGGAGTTGCAGATTCTTAAATTCTACGGAGCGAGTGGACTGCCGAATAGCTCCTAAGAATGCGCGCTGCAGGACGGACACAAAATTGCTCATCTCCATCGCCTCCCGTGCAGGCCGTGTCGGCCCTGGAGCTGGGTCCCGAGATGCTTCAAGTCAAGGTAGCAAGGTGCGTGGTGTGCGCCGTCGTGGTCCTTCCTGTCGGTTTCTGACTCCTGATGTGTTTTTGCAACGCTTACTTTTTCTTCAGTTTCCCATCCAATCCCGTCCTTTTCTTTTTCATCCGTAGTGCGTTGCGCCTTTTTCGTCGTTTCCATTCTGTTTTATCGTGGTCGCGCCTTTTTCATTCTTTCTGTTTTCTCTCCTTCCTTAATTTCCTTCCATGATTCTTGGAGCGCCTTGCTGATTGCAGATCACACGCATACATAAGTTGGTGGAATATGAAGTACAAAAGCGAGGTCGTACTATTTAATATGAAATCGAATCCTTCCTTTAAAACAGAAACAATGAGTAGTTCAGCTGGACGTAGCCTTCACGAAGGATTGCGAGGTGGGAAGTTCGGTTCCGGTTTATTTTATTTTTTTTTGAGCAAAAGTTCGGTTCCGGTTGATAGTGATCATATTTTTGCCTGATGGGCTGCCTTCGTTGGGCCTGGGCCGGGCGGAATTTATTTTTTTAGAACTTTTCTGAGGGCACGAAACGATGGGACCTCCTATAGGGCGCCTTCAGCGCCGCGCAAGGGATCTGGCGCCCACAGCAGCCGTTGGATGGGTCGGCCCACGATCATGCAACAAAAGCAATGACAGCCAAAAATACCTCCCCAACGGGATTCGACCTCGCGCCCACCCAACTTATACACGGAGAGGGTAGCCACTGCACTAGCTAACTGCTAGCGGATATTCACACCGTGAAAGTTTAAATAAACAGAAAATAGACATGCTATTTATTGCACAATACACTGTGGCATTTATACATTTCAATTATTGAAAATAGGTTCAAATATTACGGATGGAGTTCTTGAGCATGCAAAAAAAATTCGCATATTCAAATATAGTTCTGAATACACATTGAACATTTTCTTAGTATAGGGTGAACATTATTCAAAGAAATACAGAACATTTTTTTAAAATATGCTGAACTTTTTTTGAATACATGCTGAACAAAATTTCTCTACACGATGAACATTTTTTATACACACTGAACATTTTTTCAATGTATGGTGAACAATATTCAAATACACGTAGAACTTTTTTTAAATACGATGAACTCCTTTTGAATGCATGCTGAACAAAATTTCTATACATGATGAACATTTTTTTTATACACACTGAACATTTTTTCAATGTATGATGAACATTTTTCTTCAATACAGTTAACAAAAAATTGGAATTCAGAACTATTTTTGAAACGTGAACAAAATTAGAAAACATGAACAAAATTTGGAATTTCGAAAAACATTTTCTGAAAAGTCAAACGAATTTCGAAAAATCTGAACATATTTTGGATATTGAAAATAGTTCATCCAATTCGTAAATAGTTCATCGAATTTCAAAAAGTTCACCGACTTCAAAAAAAAGTTCACTAGTTTTGAAAAAGGTTCACAAACCTGAGAAAAAAGTTTATCAAACTTGAAAAAAAGTTCATTGAATTTGGAAAAAGTTCATCGACTTAAAAAAAGAGTTCCCCAAATTTGAAAAGAAGTTCATTGAATTTGGAAAAAGTTCATCGACTTCAAAAAAGAGTTCACCCAAATTTGAAAAAAAGTTCATCAAATTTGAAAATAGTTCACCGGTTTTGATAAAATGTCATCGAATTGGAAAAAAGTTCATTGAATTTGAGAAAAAGTTCACCAATTTTGAAAAAAATTCATCGAATGTTAAAAAACGTCCATAAATCCGGTGACCTTTTTATATCGAATTAGAAAAAGAAAAAGAAGAAAGAAGACTAAAAAATAAAATGAATACTAAAAAGAAAAAGGAAGAAATGAAAAGAAAAACAAAAAAAAGAAACGGAAAAGAAAGAATGGAAGAATAAAAGAGGGAAGAAGCTCTATGTTATCACAGAACTCAGCTAGCGCGGGTGGCAAGCAAGTGTTGTGCTGTAACCCCGCGTCACAGGTTCGAATCCATCGCGGAGGAGGGGTGTGCGCCCTGTACCATTAACGCTATAACGGGCGCTACGGGCGCCGTTTAGGGTTTGCCCGAAACGATAGATGAAAAAGGATGTACGATCTAATAAAAAAGTCCTCGGAGGCCCATGTGAGTAGGCCACTATTCCTCATCTTCTTTTCCATTCAGCTTCGATCCAAAGAAGCTCTCATGGGCATGGCGCCGCCCTGCAGTTATAGGAAAAAGGACCGGAGTAGTTAAGTACTCCTCGGCCACTCGTAAAGAGCACATAATGACCCAGCTGAAAATAGACGCCCCAAGTCAATTAACAGAAAACAAGAGTGGAGACATCTGATGCAGAGAGAGAGAGGGGGGAGGGCATGAGATCAGACAAAAAAAGCGACTGGCCTAAATATAATTTGGGTCGACCGTCGCCTAGCCGGTCCCCTAAAAATAACAGTACCAAGCATTCCAGTACCAGTTTCTTAGCCGAATACTTTTCCCGTCGCGCCCTCTCCGTCGTCCTTCCCCTCCTTCCTGTCTCCCTAACCTCCCCTGATCTCCCTGTCATCTCCGTTGGACAGGAGCAACCAGGGTGTCCCGGAGCTCCAATCACCGCCAACTCCAATCGCCGGCCAGATCCGTCGAGTTCCGGCCATCTCCGCCGTTCTCGGTCCTCCCCGCCACCCAAGTCCCTCGCCTTGCCGCCCCTTCGTCCCGCTCACCGGAGCTCTGCTTCCAGCCGCCAGCGCCTCTGCTTCGCCATGGTGCTGTTGTTTATGTTCTTCAGGAACGAGAGCAGCAGCGTCTCGCTCATCCCGAGCGTTGACCGCGACCCGCGCCAGCCGCAGCGCCTCAAGGCCCAGCGGGCCAACCTCTCCAGCCAGCGTTCCTCCCCATCGACATGGGCTTGGCTCATGGTGAGCCGCCCAACCCCCCCCCCCCCTTTGCACTGTTGGGCCAGTTGGATTCGGCCCAGTGTGGTTTTTTTCCATGTCTGCGATTTTAGCTATTTATCCAGTGAATTGCAGTTTTACAGAAAAGACCCTCATGTTCATGCATTTAATATCTCACAAACCGTGCATCGGATTAAAATGATTTAAACATGTAAACTGCTTAGAATTTTGTGTAGATTAATAATATGCCACTTTCATCCATGTTTAAAATGCTTAAAATGCTGTTTGTTTGAATTTGTTTAAATGCCATGCTAAAATGTTTTATTTCATAACTAAATAACCGTACCTCCAAATTTAATAAACTTTATATGTAAATGGGGTGGAAAAATGCCTAGTTTAACCTGCTACACTTTATTTTCCTGTTTAACAACATTAAAATTTGTTTTAGGGCATAACAGTACCAAATTCCATATATGCATATGGGGATTTTCCGGAATTATTGTTCGTTGTTCCGACCTCATTTAAACATGCCTAGATAGGCAGTTTTCATATGCTTCACCCCTTGCCATGTTTAATAATATTTAATATTGTAGGGTACAAAACCGAGAGAGAACTAAATAATTCATGTGGTGTTTCGTCAATATGCAACTCGTTGCATATTGAGCTCCACTTAACTTGTAGTATTGTTTGTTGCACTTTGCCATGCCATGCCTCTTTAAACCGGACATGCATCATACTTGGTTGTGCATCATGCCATGATTATGTGATGATTGTTTACCATGTTATTTGCTTCTTTCTGGTTTTCTTCTCTCGTTAGCTTCGGTTTCGTTCCGGAGTTGTGAGGATTCGTTCGACTACGTCCGTTTGTCTTCTTCATGGACTCATTCTTCTTCCTTGCGGGATTTCAGGCAAGATGACCGTCACCTTGGATCTCATTACTATCATTGCTATGCTAGTTGCTTCGTTCTATCGCTATGTTGCGCTACCTATCACTTGTTCTTCAAGCCTCCCAATTTGCCATGTCAGCCTCTAACCTTTTTCACCCTTCCTAGCAAACCGTTGCTTGGCTATGTTACCGCTTTGCTCAACCCATCTTATAGCGTTGTTAGTTGCAGGTGAAGCTGAAGATTGCTCCATGATGGGCAGGATTATGTTGGGATATCACAATATCTCTTATTTAATTAATGCATCTATATACTTGGTAAAGGGTGGAAGGGTCGGCCTTATGCCTGGTGTTTTGTTCCACTCTTGCTGCCCTAGTTTCCGTCATACCGAGTTATGATCCTTGATTTTGCGTTCCTTACACGGTTGGGTGATTTATGGGACCCCCTTGACAGTTCACTTTGAATAAAACTCCTCCAGCAAGGCCCAACCTTGGTTTTCCCATTTGCCTCACCACCACCTATACCCTTCCCTTGGGTCGGCCAACCCGAGGGTCATCTTTATTGTAGCCCCCCCCCCGGGCCAGTGCTTCTCTAAGTGCTGGTCCGAACCGAGCAGCCTGCGGGGCCCCCTCGGGGAAACTCGAGGCCTGATTTTACTCGTAGCTTGACTTATCTGGTGTTGTCCTGAGAACGAGATATGTGCAGCTCCTATCGGGATTGTCGGCGCATCGGGCGGCTTTGCTGGTCTTGTTTTACCATTGTCGAAATGTCTTGTAAACCGGGATTCCGAGACTGATCGGGTCTTCCTAGGAGAAGGAATATCCTTCGTTGACCGTGAGAGCTTGTGATGGGCTAAGTTGGGACACCCCTGCAGGGTATAAACTTTCGAGAGTCGTGCCTGTGGTTATGTGGCAGATGGGAATTTGTTAATGTCCGGTTGTAGATAACTTGGCACCAGATTCAAATTAAAACGCATCAACCGCGTGTGTAGCCGTGATGGTCTCTTCTCGGCGGAGTCCGGGGAGTGAACACGGTTTTGGGTTATGGTTGACGTAAGTAGGAGTTCAGGATCACTTCTTGATCATTGCTAGCTTCAGGACCGTTCCTTTGCTCCTCTTCTCGCTCTCATTTGCATATGTTAGCCACCATATTATACTTAGTCGCTGCTGCAACCTCACCACTTTACCCCTTCCTTACCCATTAAGTTTTGCTAGTCTTGATACCCATGGTAATGGGATTGCTGAGTCCTCGTGGCTCACAGATTACTACAACAATAGTTGCAGGTACAGGTTATGCGATGATCATGACGCGAGAGCGATGTTTGCTTATTTTGGAGTTCTCCTTCTGCTTCTTCTTCGATCAGGGGATAGGTTCCAGGTCGGCAGCCTGGGCTAGCAGGGTGGATGTCGTTTGAGTTTCTGTTTGTGTTTCATCCATAGTTGGATGGTGCTCTTATGTATGATGATATTGTATTCGTGTGGCATTGTATGCCTTTTGTATGTATCCCCATCTATTATGTAATGTTGATGTAATGATACCCACCTTGTAAAAGCGTTTCAATATGCGGTTTTATCCTTGGTGGGACCTTCGAGTCTCTTTAGGATAGTATCGCATATTGGGCGTGACAAGTTGGTATCAGAGCCTCGACCGACCATAGGAGCCCCCTTTATTGTTGGCCGTTGTTGAGTCTAGAAGAAAATCTCTTTTATGCAGTTGTTGGTGAGATAACCTCGACGCCACCCAGTACTGGGGAGTTTGGGAGTATTGCCATATCTCGTATAACGGATGCTTTTCGAAGGTTGAGGTACACGATTTCCGAAGGTTTCTTGGTTATGTGTTGACGGATGGATACAACTTGGATGTAGGTATTGTTAGTTTGGGTGAGATATTTATTGCTTCCCCTGTATCCCCAACACCAGATTGCATAACCAGAAAGTTTCGGGAGTTTTATAGGTGCGAATTCAAGTAGCTCCTAGAATATCTTTCCGACAGATGCATGATATGAGATTGGGGTTTGACGTCTAGTGGTCCGCCTATCCACGGTCGTTTTTACAGTGGTCTCGTTGTGTCTTAAAGAGCCCTTGGCTATGCTGGTTCGGGGACACTTTGTATGTCATGTGCACTGCCTCGTACATGATGGTGATGTACGATCGAGCCCGTGTGGGCCCCACCATGAAAACTTCGGACGAAATCTCTATCATATGTTTGTTCCGGCTTATTTTGCAAGCCAAATCCTTTGTTTTGTTTTGTTTTATTTGTGGTATTCGAGTTGCTTCGATGTCAAGTGTTGAATCCATACCTTTCCCTAAACGGTGTTCTCATATTTCTATGGGAGTACTAATCCTTTTGATCATTGAGATTGTCTTGTCAATTCTTTCCAACCGGTGTGCTTCTCTTCAAGTGGATCCGATCATTTCAACATTTGTGAGATCAATTCAATGTTTTCTCAATGGTATCCGTTTCATCCGTCCCCAAGTTGCCTTTGTTTTCCCGTCCTCCCACCCTTTTCTTCAAGGACTCAGATATCTTAATCAAGTATCCATCTTATGGATGTGAAGTTTCTCCATTCTTTTCCAGTCAATGTTCTTATCTGGTGATTCTCAAGAAGATACTAACAGAGCTTTGAGTTCATCATTCTTCGTTATTTTTCTTCTCCGGTGGATCCAATTCAAGCTTTCGATATTCATCATATTCCTTTCCTTGTTTCTAATGCTTTCTCATGCCAATGCACCTCTTAATCATTCAGTTCTTCTTATTCATTTGTTCTGGAGTGCTGAAGATATCTCACAAGACTTGTGTTTCCATTCTCAATCCGTTCAAGATATTTCGAGGTTGTTATCTCATTCAAGCCATTTAATTCAACCGGTGCAACCTCTCTTTAAAATCGTTCAACGGTGTTTTCTTTTGAGTGGGCCCTAACCCACATGTCTTTTCCCAGGATCTTACCTGACTCTTCTAATTTTCTCGGAGCCATTCCCAAATTCTTTTCGAAGTTTGACGTAAGAATGAATCTCATCAGTCAGCTGTTTTCCAAGATCGATCTCAAAATTACCATTTTTCATTGTTGGCTCAACCTCTTTGTTTTTCATTCTCCGGAGTATCTCAACAATTCATGATGGTGTTTCTCGTCGTCATTCTTGGATTTTGAAGACCGGAAAAGAGTTCCTTTTAAATCCTTACCCATTCTTCCAAAGATGCGTAGTTCAAGCTTGATGCCATCCTCTCATAATTGTTTTCGATTGTGAGAATTCTTTTCACCCATGCGGAGCAATTCAAGAGTCTTTTCAGATTGATTCTCCATAGCCCATCATCTCAGAATTATTCATTCTCAGCATGTAGCTATCGTTCTCCAAATCTTACCGGTGCATCATTCAAATATCCTCGAATCAGTTCATGATCTCTTCGTTCTCATGTATCTAAATTCTGGCAAGTATCTTTATTCGTTTTCTAATTCTTCCCGGTGAATTGCGCCTTTGCTACTCTCATTTCCAATTCTTACGGTGGTGCGTTCAAGAGTTCTCTTTCTTGGTTATCGTATCAATTCTTTTGTTCTTTCGTTGTTTCAATTCTACCGGTGGTTCCATCAATAACTTCTTCAAGTTGGCGCTATATCTCTTTTCAATCCCTCTAGAAGAATAAGTAGTATGCCAAATCCATTTCTTGTCATCAATTTAATTAGATGAAGGATAAGCATACAATAAATCTTATTCTTATTTCCTCGAGGTGATTCAATTCTTTTCTTCCAGAGATTGTTCATGATGAAGTAATTCTTGGTTCGAGATGCTTCATCTTTTCTTTTCCGGAGTTCCAAGTTCTCTCGGTTATATCATCGCGAAGCTCCATCTAAATCATTGCAAGGCTTCACCTTGTGTTTTCAACTTCTCTTTCTTTCTATCATCATTTTATTACTGGAGTTCTTCATGGAGGATCTACATGGTGGTTCATCAAGGATTCTTTTCATTCTTCAATTGTTCTTCAAGATTTCTCTTGAAGTTATGACCCGCCAAGCTATACTCTAAAATAAACATGGTGCTCAACGCATGTTTTGTTTTGAGGAGTTCAAGTATTCTTTATCTTGCATTCCAAAGTGCAATTCTCCTACCTTATCTTTTGAGGTGGTGTTATGCCATTCTTGATAATTTTCCTTCATGTTTCAAGGTCAAATTGTTAAGAATGAGATATTTAAATCCATCATTTTCTCTTCGCTCAAGAGATCTTTTCAACCAATCAATCTTTTGTTGGAGTTATCTTGGGTTAGATTTCACCTAAAGCTTTCCCTAAGGAATGTTGCTTATTGTGGTGCTTATCAATGGTCCAAGTTATCTCTTTATCACCTCGGTGGAAGAAACTTCTCTTGCGTGGCTCCCAATTCTATTCATTTGTTTTCCGTTGGTGGCAGAAGCTCACTTCAAATTATTGAGATGTTTTCATAAGCCCATTTGAAGCATATCATTTCTTTGTGGATTGTTGTACAACTCCATTCAACTCTTCTTTGTAAGGATGTTTTTCAAATTCAAGTGTGATAGAAACTGTTAGTTGTTTCTCCCTTCTTTCTTTACAACAATCTAGCTTCTATCCTTTCATTCCAGAGGCTTTGTGATGTTATATTCGACCATCATCTCGTTTTTATCAAAGATCATGTTCTTTCCTTGCTTATCCTTCTAATCGAAGTGTGGTGTTCTCCATTTAAAGTTCTTTTCATCTTATCATGTTTCCTTCTCTTTTCTACCGGAGTGCTGTCCAAATTCTATCATTCTTGTTCCTTGGCTATCATGTTATACCGGTGGTTTCATATTCTTTTGGTTCTTGAAGCTCTTATTTCATGTCTTTCAACCTCTTGGTTCTCGTCGTATCCCTTGTTCCTCTTTTCTAATGGAGTGTTTTCAACTTTGTTCATCTTCGTTGTTTTCTTTCTTTCATTTTGCTAAACCTCTCAAGGTTCATGGTTTCACTCGTTTGTCGAAGAAGCAATTTAGTTTACCTCTTATCTTCCTCTTCCTTTTCCCTCCGGTGCCACCCTAGATCTCGGGGCGAGATCCTCTCGTAGTGGTGGAGTGTTGTAACGCCCCGGATACAACTTTCCATATTCGTAACTCCAACTCTTGCCTTTTCCGGAGATGCGATATGATATTTCCTTCACGGTTGGGTTTTTGTCTTTTGTTTTGCATTTTGTTCACGTCATGCATCTCATCTCATAGCATCATGCGCATTGCATCTGCATGTTTTCATAAAACTTGCACCCGTTCGTAGTTGCCGCGTCCCTTGCTTTTGTTGAATGTTTCGAGACCAATCGGGCTTTCGCTTCCCTCTTGACCGTGACCACCTAACCTCTCTTGCCAGCTCGCAGCCCCCTCGGGCGCGTGTCTGAAACTCCCCTGAACCCGGATTGGACTGTCGTCACCGTTGGGTCCGGATCTACCCAAAACATCCCTAAAGAATATTTGGTTTCTATTTGGACACCCCTAGTCTATTCTTTCTCGACCGTCCGATCCCGATCGGTTGACCCAAATTTCCCCCCTTTGCCTATTTATAGTCCAACCTCATACCTAATCTAGACTAATCCTAAAATCTAGGGAGATGCCCCATCCCTCCAGTCTCGCGCCGCTGCCAGCTGAATCCCCCTCGGGATCTCCGCTGCCCGATCCACCCAATCAACCTATACCTCTCCTCCCGAGCCGCCCCTCCAGTCCATCACCATTGGAGCAGCAACTCCCGTGCCTGCGCCTCGACAGCCCCGCCGTCGGCCAATCCAGCCAGCAGATGAGCCCATGCGACCACCTCCTTCTTCCTCCGTTTTCCTCCTCTTTGTCTCTCATTTCTCTCTCGTTTTCTCTCTGTCCAGGAGCACACCAAGCCAGCCCGCTCCATTCCCAAGTTCGCCGGGCCTCACCAGCCTCAGATTCGGTCGACCCTGAGCTCCTCGCCAGAGAACGCCGCCACGCGCCTGGATCCGCTCGTCTCTGCCGCCTCCCCAAGTTCCGTCGCTGCTGCGCCTTCGTTGTCCTACTCCCTCGCCGCCGAGCACCCGAGCCCCTGTGTCATGTTCCTCCTCTGCCCGTGCGCCCGAGCTCGCCCGTCGTCGTGCGCCTCCAACCTCGACCCCGCCACCACGTCCTCGCCACCACGCCAGAGCAAGCCAGCAGGCAGGCCCCGTCGCGCCCTCTCCGTCGTCCTTCCCCTCCTTCCTGTCTCTCTAACCTCCCCTGATCTCCCTGTCGTCTCCGTTGGACAGGAGCAACCAGGGTGTCCCAGAGCTCCAATCACCGCCAACTCCAATCGCCGGCCAGATCCGTCAAGTTCCGGCCATCTCCGCCGTTCTCGGTCCTCCCCGCCACCCAAGTCCCTCGCCTTGCCGCCCCTTCGTCCCGCTCACCGGAGCTCTGCTTCCAGCCGCCAGCGCCTCTGCTTCGCCATGGTGCTGTTGTTTCTGTTCTTCAGGAACGAGAGCAGCAGCATCTCGCTCATCCCAAGCGTTGACCGCGACCCACGCCAACCGCAGCGCCTCAAGGCCCAGCGCGCCAGCCTCTCCAGCCAGTGTTCCTTCCCATAGACATGGGCTTGGCCCATGGTGAGCCACCCAAACCCCCCCTTTGCACTGTTGGTCCAGTTGGCTTCGGCCCAGTGTAGTTTTTTTCCATGTCTGCGATTTTAGCTATTTATCCAGTGAATTACAGTTTTACAGAAAAGACCCTCATGTTCATGCATTTAATATCTCACAAACCATGCATCGGATTAAAATGATTTAAACATGTAAAATGCTTAGAATTTTGTGTAGATTAATAATATGCCACTTTCATTCATGTTTAAAATGCTTAAAATGATGTTTGTTTGAATTTGTTCAAATGCCATGCTAAAATGTTTTATTTCATAACTAAATAACCGTACCTCCAAATTTAATAAACTTTATATGTAAATGGGGTGGAAAAATGCCTAGTTTAACCTGCTACACTTTATTTTCCTGTTTAACAACATTAAAAATATGTTTTAGGGCAGAACAGTACCAAATTCGATATATGCATGTGGGGATTTTCTGGAATTGTTGTTCGTTGTTCTGGCCTCATTTAAACATGCCTAGATAGGTAGTTTTCATATGCTTCACCCCTTGCCATGTTTAAAAAAATTTAATATTGTTGGGTACAAAACCGAGAGAGAACTAAATAATTGATGTGGTGTTTCGTCAATATGCAACTCGTTGCATATTGAGCTCCACTTAACTTGTAGTATTGTTTGTTGCACTTTGCCATGCCATGCCTCTTTAAACCGGACATGCATCATACTTGGTTGTGCATCATGCCATGATTATGTGATGATTGTTTACCATGTTGTTTGCTTTTTTCCGGTTTGCTTCTCCCGTTAGCTTCGGTTTGGTTCCGGAGTTGTGAGGATTCGTTCGACTACGTCCGTTTGTCTTCTTCATGGACTCGTTCTTCTTCCTTGCGGGATTTCAGGCAAGATGACCGTCACCTTGGATCTCATTACTATCATTGCTATGCTAGTTGCTTCATTCTATCGCTATGCTGCGCTACCTATCACTTGTTCTTCAAGCCTCCCAATTTGCCATGTCAGCCTCTAACATTTTTCACCCTTCCTAGCAAACCGTTGCTTGGCTATGTTACCGCTTTGCTCAGCCCATCTTATAGCGTTGTTAGTTGCAGGTGAAGTTGAAGATTGCTCCATGATGGACAGGATTATGTTGGGATATCACAATATCTCTTATTTAATTAATGCATCTATATACTTGGTAAAGGGTGGAAGGGTCCGCCTTATGCCTGGTGTTTTGTTCCACTCTTGCCGCCCTAGTTTCCGTCATACCGGTGTTATGTTCCTTGATTTTGCGTTCCTTACATGGTTGGGTGATTTATGGGACCCCCTTGACAGTTCGCTTTGAATAAAACTCCTCCAGCAAGGCCCAACCTTGGTTTTACCATTTGCCTCACCACCACCTATACCCTTCCCTTGGGTCGGCCAACGCGAGGGTCATCTTTATTTTAGCCCCCCCCCCCCGGGCCAGTGCTTCTTTAAGTGCTGGTCCGAACCGAGCAGCGTGCGGGGCCTCCTCGGGGAAACTCGAGGTCTAGTTTTACTCGTAGCTTGACTTATCCGGTGTTGCCCTGAGAACGAGATATGTGCAGCTCCTATCGGGATTGTCGGCGCATCGGGCGGCTTTGCTGGTCTTGCTTTACCATTGTCGAAATGTCTTGTAAGCCGGGATTCCGAGACTGATCGGGTCTTCCTGGGAGAAGTAATATCCTTCGTTGACCGTGAGAGCTTGTGATGGGCTAGGGTATAAACTTTCGAGAGCCGTGCCCGCAGTTATGTGGCAGATGGGAATTCCTTAATGTCTGGTTGTAGATAACTTGGCACCAGATTCGAATTAAAACGCATCAACCGCATATGTAGCCGTGATGGTCTCTTCTCGGCGGAGTCCGAGAAATGAACACGGTTTTGGGTTATGGTTGACGTAAGTAGGAGTTCAGGATCACTTCTTGATCATTGCTAGCTTCACGACCGTTCCTTTGCTCCTCTTCTCGCTCTCATTTGCATATGTTAGCCCCCATATTATACTTAGTCGATGCTGCAACCTCACCACTTTACCCCTTCCTTACCCATTAAATTTTGCTAGTCTTGATACCCATGGTAATGGGATTGCTGAGTCCTCGTGGCTCACAGATTACTACAACAACAGTTGCAGGTACATGTTATGCGATGATCATGACGCGAGAGCGATGTTTGCTTATTTTGGAGTTCTCCTTCTGCATCTTCGATCAGGGGATAGGTTCCAGGTCGGCAGCCTGGGCTAGCAGGGTGGATGTCGTTTGAGTTTCTATTTGTGTTTCATCCGTAATTGGATGGTGCTCTTATGTATGATGATATTGTATTCGTGTGGCATTGTATGCCTTTTGTATGTATCCCCATCTATTATGTAATGTTGATGTAATGATATCCACCTTGCAAAGCGTATCAATATGCAGTTCTATCCTTGATGGGACCTTCGAATCCTTTCTTTAATATTAGGTAAAGATAAAGATAAAAACTTTTGTACCTTGGCATTGTGCATAAGCTCTAGCAGCCTAGCACTACTTTTTTTTAGCATGCAGCCTAGCTCTACTTGTGCTTGTCATTTGGTTCACTTCATGGACCAAGGGAAAAGGCCTAGGACGCCCATGTGAGTAGGCCACTATTCCTCATCTTCTTTTCCATTCAGCTTCGATCCAAAGAAGCTCTCATGGGCATGGCGCCGCCCTACAGTTATAGGAAAAAGGACCGGAGTAGTTAAGTACTCCTCGGCCACTCGTAAAGAGCACATCATGACCCAGCTGAAAATAGACGCCCCAAGTCAATTAACAGAAAACAAGAGTGGAGACATCTGATGCAGAGAGAGAGAGGGGGGGGGGGGGGGGGGGGGAGGGCATGAGATCAGACAAAAAAAAGCGACTGGCCTAAATATAATTTGGGTCGACTGTCGCCTAGCCGGTCCCCTAAAAATAACAGTACCAATCATTCCAGTACCAGTTTCTTAGCCGAATACTTTTCCTGTGAAACTTTGTCCAGTCATGCTCACCGACTATGTGGCCATGCAGGAATCGTGAAGTCGCTCATAAGCTTGCCCTACTTCATGTCGCACGCAAGCATCCTTCCTCCGTGCGGGAGGAGCATGGATAACTTATGATGTAGTCCAGATATCGGTCGTCATCCAGGACATATACAACCTCATAGTCGACCTCGATTACACGCTCAGTCCGGTCCACAGTAGTGCACACAAAATCTGGTGTATGGTGCTCGGGGTTCCGGTTCATCAAGTTGTAGATGCGATATGTATTGGCGATTCATTTGTTCACTACAACAAAAGCAATACAATAAACTTCTTGAAGTGTATTTTCCGGAATGATGAGCATGCGGTTGTATTTGTTGTTTGTCACATGCATAGAGAAAAATCTGAGCCAATTGACAAGTACCAACATGCATAAACTTCACACCATCGGGAGTTGGTTCTGCCCATGTTTGCTTTGGCTGTTATTGTGACGGCTTCAAGCACAGGCAGGAGGGGAGGTGACACGGCCATTGATTGGGAGCAAAGGAGTGTAGCTTGTTCGTAGGATCGGTCCATGTAGGCGCTTGTGCATTTTGTATATGGCGTTTTTTTGTATGTGCATCAGGGTAAAGATCGTATTATTCAATGGACATTTGGTGCGATGATGTGACGATTCTTTGTAGTGTCAATGGATGGAAGAACTGTGCTATTCTGTACAATACATGTTTTGCCTCGTGTTCTCCGTGAACCGACTGAATTTTCTTGTTCTGGATCCATGTTTGCTTTATCTGATTTTCAGCTCGCCGCAGTTAATTTCTCTTAACAACTCCTTAGGCCGCGCTTGGATTATCGTATTTCCCTCGGATACACTTGTAAAAATTACAGGCCCCTAGACGTCTGTATTATTTCCGGCCGGAAATGAGCCAAGTCCCGTAAGATACACTTGTAGATTTGATACACTTGTATTACAATACACTCAATCCAAGCACGGCCTTACATTTTCTATAAGATTGGATTGCTTTCGTTTTTGTGAGTATTTACTTGTACTCCTCTCTGGACCGTCTTAGTTTTTGCGAACAATTTATTTCACAACAATGCTAGTGCTCCTTTCGTGTCTTTGGCTCTTTGCAACTCACAACTGTACTTTCATACAATGCTTAATAAAAGATAGTTTGATACATTATAGTGAAAAAAAATACATGATCATTGTCCAATAGAAAGCTCCACTTAAAAACAAAGACTTTACTACTAAAATACAACAAAACATAACATAATGAAAACAAAAGAGAGAGCATGTCCTACGAAAAGCCTTAATTTACATATTCTTAATTGAATTGATCTATATCTATTTGCGCATGACGACTGCCGCATAAGTAAGCTCGACGGATCCCATGAACAATCTGCCACCTTTCCTCTCCACGACCTCTGTTGGCCTCACGCTCTTGGGTTCTCTCATCTCCTCGATTATTTTTCCCTCGACATCGATCCTCAGGGCGAGTAGGTGGCTATCGACCCCAAAGGGGAGCTCAGCCTTCTCACGGTGTAGCGCCACCCAATATCCTCCTTTCTTGTCGAGCCTCACATTATCGGGATAGCCCGGAAGGTCTGCGAATAGCTCCATTGTTCCGGCCTTTGAGCCCTTGATCTAGTACCTTAATAGCTTACATGGCCCGGTGGATGAGATGATGAGATGTGTTCGATCAGCGCTGATGGCAAGACCATTGGGGTAAGTGATGTCGGACTGGAGCACGACGGCCTTTCCTGTCCGCGGGTCGTACCTAATAAGGCGGCCCGTCGAGTCCCCGGTTCTTGTGACCATCTCATGCTGCGATCTATTGTAGTTCCTGGAGCTGTCTGTGAAGTAGACCTCGCCGGTTACCTGGTCGATGTCAACGCCGTTGGTGAAGCGGA
Organism: Triticum aestivum; assembly: GCF_018294505.1. Classification (NCBI taxonomy): domain Eukaryota; kingdom Viridiplantae; phylum Streptophyta; class Magnoliopsida; order Poales; family Poaceae; genus Triticum; species Triticum aestivum. The sequence continues at coordinate 43,052,571 of NC_057813.1, forward strand.
GAGGTACGCCATCAACCTCCGTGACAAGCACAGTCGCCTCCCCGCCGCCCGACGCGACCCGCATGAGTCCCTTGTAGGCGTCGGCCATGTAGAGGTACCCGGACTTGAGGTGGAACCGCAGACCAAGCGGCCGGCCGCAGTGGCCCTCGGTGGCAGTCTCCGGGCGAAGGAGAGACGCCGTGCACGCCTCGCTGCTGTAGTCGGGGCTGTAGCTGTACGTCGTCCATCCGAGCGCGTCGCCGTTCCACTTCAGCACGCGGCCGTCGGACACGCCGCTGTACGGGCCGTGGCCTTTGGCGTCGAAGGCGACGCTCTCAGGGCCGCGCAGCAGTCCTTGTCGCAGCGGCAGGTGGCGCGTCCGCGTGGCGTCGATGCTGGGGACGGCGGCGGCCGCGGTGCTAGGCAAGAAGAGCACGAGCAGCACGGCTAGCGTGATCGTCGCCGCGGCGAGATCCCTTCTGCCGCTTGCCATCTTGACTTGCCCTCGCTAGCTATCCGTGTTTCGCTGGCCTTTTTCTGATCGATTGGTGTTGTACTGTTGTTGTTGCCTCGATGGATTGATTGATGCCCTGGTTCCTTTGGTGCCTCCCTGGCATTTACGGGCGTTTTACGGGGCTAGCGAGCGCACCCACCAATTAAAATCAGGGGGGGCACGGTTAATGAGTAGGAGTTAGTTTTTTAGGCCAATATAAAAGCTGGACAAGTCAGCTGGCCCGTGAAATCCGTATCAGGCAGCCCGTGAATCTAGCATTATTGGTGTCCGAGTGCCTGCATTAGTCGGCCTTCCTTCTCCGTGTCAACAACTGACGGCGGGAGACTTCCGACTTCTTCTTTGTTTTTGTTTCTTTTTTGCGGGAAATTCCAACTTCTTTTTTAACCAATTTTTCTTGTTAATTATGCATCGTATTTCTAACCAATTTGAATTTATTTTATTTGTATTCTTTTTTGTATTTTTCTTGTGTTTCACAATTACATACTACTGTGAACTTATGTTAAAAAAATGTTCATGCAATTCTTTCTTCCCAATTAATTATACAAAATTGTGAGGAAATAAAATATGAAAATTAAAAACTTTATCATCTTTGCTGACAATTTTTTGTAATGAGTGATATCAACATCTTTTAATCACAATAACGTATTTATTGGATAGCATAGGGTTACACCCCCCCCCCCCCCCCCCACCACCACCACCACCAGCACCATAAAAAAACAACAATGTTGGGACGACCCAGATCCTATACTTTCCCTTTCCGATGAACCGTCCAAAATGTTTATGAACTTCCAAAAATTGAGAACACATTCAGAAAGCCCTACATTATAAACTTGTAATAAAATTTATGAACTTTCAAAAAATTGATACACACTTTTAATGAACTTTAAAATAGAACTGAATGATATTCAAAATTTCCTCATGGACTTTAAAAAAAGTACACAGCATAAGCATGCTACCTTCCATTGACAACTTCATGAGATTTTGTATTTTAGCACCGTGGCGGGAGGGCGAGCCTAGCGCTGCCGCCGCCAGCCCTCCCTCCTCCTTCTCCTCATCATGCCGATGGGCAAAGCCCGGCCGACGTAGGCGGCGTTGGGGCCACTCTCTCCCTTCCTTGTGGAGCTGCTCACGCGGGGCGGCAACAGCACGCGGAGGCGTAGCGCTGCCTAGGGCACCATGGTGTGGCTCCGTCTAGAACTCCGGCGACGGTGGTGGCTGGTGAGAAAGCGCGGATGGCTGCGGGCAGACCTCTGGAGGTGTGTGCTCGACCGGGTGCAAACAACAGTTTGCGGGGCTGCGGCACCTAAGGCAGGTCTGGCTTGTCGGGCGGTGCAGGCGATGGCGCCGGTGAGGCCCAGATCATCCTTGGCTGCCTACCGTGGACGTACCAATGTCCAAGGCGGAGCTGCTCCGACGATCCGGCAAATTCGACCTCGAATCCCGTTCGGTACATAAACGATGAAGAGCATGCTTGGGATTCATCCTAACGGCTCTTCCTGCATGGCGTGGTGGGGTGGCAGCCCTCTCTCCATGCTCCAGTGGTGACGCCCTCCGGCAGTGACATGAGCATCAGGATACACTGCGGGCGCAGTGCGGCCGTGTATGATTGCCAGATCTAGGCGGCTAGCTCTGAGGCTTTGAAGGTGGTCTTGCATATGCACAGGTTGTCGGTTGGATGTTCTTGGGATGGGTCCAGTAAAGCGCTTTTTTACTGGAGACGATGAAGGACGGTTTCCCGCAAAATGTGTTTGCGGTTCCAGCAAATCTTCTCGCTGGTTCCAACATTCTTCGACCATTTTTTTTGCTGGAGACAATGGAGGCCTAGTTTTCGCTGGAACTGCAGCGCACAGTCCTACAATAGTTATCTGCAGCGGCTACAACCGGCATCCACTGCTGCCATCGTTTGCCACAACTTCTACTACCATTGTCTACGATGGCTGCAATCAATATCCACTACTGCCATCATTGGTCGCGGCTGCTACAACTGGGCAACACAGACTAGTACGAGCGCCGCACCGGGCCACATTTTGCTGCATCCATCGACAGGAGAAGCTGCAACTGACCGCGAGCATGCTACGACCGTCATTGGCGGAGATGCACTCAAAACAGCGGTGGAGCTGGAGCCGGCAACGGCGAAGTTGCGGCCAGCGGTGCCCTGTGGCTCACCAGTGGTGCCGCGAGATCGCGGGAACAAGCCAACTGGTGTCTCAGCGAGCAAGGAGGCGACAAGTTGAAGAGGTGCGAGATGTGCAATGCAGAGAGATTTTTTTGTCTCCATGTGAGATCGATGACGAACGACAGGAACGGATGTCACTAGGTGTATCGCACGACTGCACGCTGACCGACCAAAATTTGGGCCGGTCAGCTGGTACCTAATGCTGCACTTAGCTCTATGTGACTGTAGATGCTCTGACACCGACATGACGGGGCACACCTATTTCTCGCCTTCAAGGAGTCTAGTTTGGCTTCAGACTTGCTGAAGGGACGTGGCGAGTTGGGCCAGCCCAGGCCACAACCTCTTTTTCCTATTTTTTTTACGATTTTTGTTATCTCTTTTACCTTTCTTTTTGTACTTTTGTTTATACTTTACCAAAAACACTATTCAAAAAACATTTGAAAAAAATATTGAACAAGTATTTGAAAAATGTTGAATAAGTATATGAAAAAATGTTGAATATTTGAAGAAAGATTGATCATGTATATAAATATATTGAACAAGTATTTTAAAAAATGTGGATCAAGTATATAAAAAATCTTGATCAAGTATCTGAAAAATGTTAAACAAGTAATTGAATTTTTTGTTACAATGTATTTAAAAACTTTTGAACAAGTATTAACAAAATATTGATCTATATATAAGAATGAAGAATAAAAAAATAAAAATCAACGAAACGAAAATAAAAAATAAAATAAAAATCAAAGGAAAAAAAGTAAAGAAAGAAATGAAAAAACCCGGAGAAGGAAAAGAACTAAAGAAAACGAAAAAATGGAGAAGGAAAAAAGGAAACTAAACAAAAAGTGGAGAAGAAAAACGAAAAAGAAAAAACAGAAAAAGAAAGCCGTGAAAACTATGGGAAACCCGGTTTCGTTCGTCTCAACTACAAAACGCGCCTCATAGTTATCACGTGCTAGACTTAGGCACAGTGCTAGCTATCTCCAAGGAGACCAGGGATCAAACCCTGCTTCTCCCATATTCTTTTCCTTTTTCATTGAAGTGTGCGAACATGGGTTGGCCCGGTTACTTAATACCCTTCGGCGAGAGTTCGCGCACGGGCTCGCTTAATGCGAGAAATAGTCAGCGCGTACATGACGCTCCCTTCCAGACGCCTCGCCCGACGCTCCGAATGGGCTCGAGGGCCAACCGCAGTTATCCTATATACTGAACCCTAGCTGGGGAACGAACGATCCACAAGCTATTTCTCGATCAGCCAGCCCATTGGCGACTTTGTTTCGAAGAAGTGAGTAAGAAAGAGGAGCGCGTGGGATTCGAACCTGGGCTAGGTTGCATAGTTGCCCTACTAGCCACTAGGACAATATCCAGTTTGTGTTAAACTCCCTGGGCGCAACCTATTAAAAGGAAAAGAATAGGTTTTTTTTCTGTTTTTTATTTTTTTCTCCATTTTCTTCCTTTTATTTGGTTTTCTTCACCGTTTTTCCTTTTTCTTTTTAAATTTCTTGTTTCTATTCTTTTTCTTCTTCTCCATTTTTTGGTTTTCCATTTGCTTCTTCGATTTTCAATGTTTTTTTCGTTTTCTTTTGTTTCTTTTATTTTTTCCTTCTCCGTATTTTTTGTTTTGATTTCATTCTTTATTTATTCTTTCTACAATTGTTTCTTTGGTTTCCTTTTTCTTTTTGGCGTTTTTTGCTTCTTTTTTGGTTTTCATTTTTCAACTGCGCCTATGTCTCGCACGTGTTTAGGACTAGGCGTGTAATATACTTGAGGTGAACGACGCCGTTTTTCATTGTTTTTTCTCTATTTCCATTTTATTTTTTATTTTCTTCCCTTTTTCGTTATTTTTCTTCATTTCTTTCTTCCTTATTTCGTTTTCTTCTCTGATTTTCTCATTCTTTTCTTTTTTCTTCTCCGAGTTGTTTCATCTTTGTTTATTTTTGTTTTTTCATTCTACATTCTTATATATATGATCAACATTTTTTCAAATACTTGTTCACAATTTTTTAAATACTTGGTCAAGATTTTTCAAAAACTTGTTCAATATTTTTATATACATGATCAACATTTTTTCAAATAATTGTTAGTTTTTTTCTAATACTTGTTCAATTTTCTCAAATATATGTTTTACATTTTATATATACATGATCAACATTTCTTCATATAGTTGTTCAATATTTTTCAAATATTTATTCAACATTTTTAAATACTTGTTCAACTTTTTATATATACATGATCAATATTTTTCAAATAATTCTTCAAAATTTCTTAAATACTTGTTAAACATTTATTCAAACACTTGTTCAACATTTTTAAAATAGTTATTCAATATTTTCAAATACTTGCTCAACATTTTTCAAATACTCATTCAACATTTTCAAATACTTGTTCAGCATTTTTCAAATACTTTTTCAACGTATTTATATTGTTTATAGAGTGTTTTTTGACATATATATATTATAACATTTTAAAGTATAAATAAAATTAAAAAGTATAACATAAAATATAAAAAACAAAAAAACAGGCTATGGCTTCCCGGGCGCGTGGGCTGGCCCACCTTTCTCGCCCCCCTCAGCGAGTCTGGAAGTTATACCTGCTGAAGGCGAGGAATAGGGGCGCCCCACCCCATCGTCCTGAGGTTGATCGGAGCCGGAGGAGAGCATCCACACCGAGGAAGAAGGAGAAGCGGCGAGGCGAGGAGAAAGATGGGGAAGATGCCGGTGCGGATGAAGGCGGTGGTGTACGCGCTGTCGCCGTTCCAGCAGCAGGTGATGCCGGGCCTGTGGAAGGACATCACCACCAAGATCCACCACAAGGTCTCCGAGAACTGGATCTCCGCCACGCTCCTCATCACCCCCGTCGTCGGCACCTACCAGTACGCCCCTCCCTCCTCCCTCCCCACTCCTCCTCCATGGACGATCCCAGCGGACGCGTCCGGTCGGGCGGATCTAGGGTTGCGTTGGTCGCCTGTGGCTCTCGGTTGGCTGCGAGATCCGATTTTGGGCTCGATTGATTGTCCGATTTCGTTAGAGCTGTCGCGCAGATTCGATGTGTTATGCGCATGTTTAACTTCAGAAACCATCTGATGTATCTTGTATGCACCACGTTGACCGGATAGGCTCGGCATGGTTTGCGGGAAATGGGGATTGAAATGGCAGGGGAGATCTAGTCCTAGGCAATTCAATGCAATAGGTTTCTGTGGGAACAAAAATTCTTCTTTGAGAAATGGGATTTGAAATGACAGCGGAATTTCATGCCTAGTTGATTCAATGCAATTGGTGGGGATTGAATTGACATGGGAAGTTAGGCTTGGTTGACTCTGCGATTGGTTTGTGCACTGGAGAGAAACATCTGTACCCTTCACGATGATATAGTTTATCAAACTCTTTGGTCTGCACATAGTACTTGGTTTGTTGGTTAATGTACATATGATTCATACGTTCAGAAAATGGGAGGTTATATGGGATTCGGTTAACCTGATTGGTGTCGTGGAACTGACCGTTGGGCCCCCTTGGAGTGTTCATGGGGAATCCTGCAACCTTTTAGCTGTAGCTTTAAGTTTACGTGATACTGTAGCCTCTTGTATGGATAATCACATCAGCCTAATGTTTTTGCAAGCCTTTCAGTGGCTTGATTTTTTATTTTATTTTGTAAATTGTATACGGTTTATCTAAGGGCAAGGTATGCTTAACCTCTGCTGAATGGATCTTAAACTTCTATGAACCATTACATTTGCATTAATTTCAGAGTTTAACACATGAAAGTGAGTATCAAATGCTCTTGCTTTGAAGGTTGCCTCCTGTAGTGCATTGAGTTTGGGTTCAATGCTTTGGTCAGAACTCACAGTGACAAGTATCCTCATCGTCCTTTCGATGTGTACATCCTTCTTCTCATAGCACTAGGAAATCCTCACAAGGGATTGTGACTTGTGACAACACATACCTTCATTAGTTTGGACTCTTAAACCTCCTGATTAATACTAGAAGCACATTGGATAGCCTATCACAATCATTGACAACGTTTTATTGTAAGCATTATATTTTGTTTTTTCACCAAGGGGCTTGCATTCTTTAAACAATTGAAGTCCCTTTACTGTTAGTTGAGAAGCAAAACATCTTGTGCTTCGTCAACCATTTGACATTCTTGGTTTATCTTGATGCCATGTAGGTATGCAATGTGGTACAAGGAGCAGGAGAAGCTGTCCCACAGATACTAAAGGTGGAGCTTTCTCCAATATCGCAGCAGTTGGAATTTCCATGTTCTATAATCCACCAAGAGTGATTTAACATTTTCGGGATCACTTCTAGCTGTACCCTTTTGCTCTTTCCGTTGCATATGCATTGCAGTAAGTGTGACTTGCAAACCTATTTTGAGGCCTCAAATGTTGAGTTGTCCATCACTGGAGTGATTTTGTGCAATAAAGCAAATTAACCAGTCATTTTACTTGGTTGCTGTATGCTTGTCAATTGTGTTGCTGGTTTGCCCTTCGGCATTTCTCTTAATTTTGCATATTCTTGTGGTAACTAGGTGAACTTTTTCACATCTTTTAGACGATTATTGTTGGGCTGTTTTGCCATAAACTGAAAGCTTGCGACTAGGCACTAGCACTTCAGTGCTTTATTTTTGATCATGTTTCAGATGAAGTATGAACCAACAAATGCTTGGTGGTCCAAACGGAAGCTACACTTTGTGGCATGGCAAATGTTTTGTTGTTATACTATCTCCGTCCTGTATTACTCTCTTGCTACACTTTGCGGGAGTAGTATTTAAGCAAGTATCTGAAACTGTTTCATCCTATAATTACCCTCGTATTTGCTTTCAAACTGGCAGTCAAAACGAGCGGATGAGTGGATCAGGGAATGTTCTTGTGAAAAGTTAGAAGTACATGCTTGTTCTCGTCAGCAACAAAGATGCCTATGATGGTTTTGTTAGTCTCAAGATGTTGTGCTAGCTTAAGAGTCTCAGAGGTGCTTATAGGGGTAGGAGGACATGCGATCGTAGGGGCGAGTATGTGTGTTTATGTGGGCATTTGTGTTGTATTGTGTTTTAAAAAAAAAATAGATGTGCAAGTATGCTCGGTCAGTTGTCGCTACTCGGTGGGTCACCGAATAGCTGATTAACTGATTTAGCGGCTGATTAATTGACGTTCAGTTGTCGCACTCGGTGGGTCATTGAATAGTTGATTAACTGATTTAGTGGCTTATTAATTGAAAATTTCGTCTATTTATCTCTATTGGGCACCCGACCGATATGGTACGAGTTACCGAACATTGGTGGCAACAATAGTGTATTATCATATCCCGTAAAGTAGTCTGTTAATTCCTTCTACACATATTTTACCATCTCATCCCGAACATAAGAGTATCATCTGTACAAGTTTCGATGTGCATCCGACTAAAGTTTCTAAATAAATAATACTCTCTCTGCCTTTTTTTTCTTGTGTTGTACAAGAATGCACTAGTAGAAAACAGGGCTTTGGTTTTGGCCAGATCAGAGCAACAGTCTCGGTCGTGTTACGAACCAGGACTAATGAGAGCATCATTCCCGGTTCGAGCGACCAGGATGCCGGCCGGGCCTCGGCAGGCATCAATCCCGGATCTGCTGGGACCTGTTGACGCTCAAAAGTGACACGGTTATAAAGAGTAGCTTGAAGCTATGTCAAGATTAATTTAAACTTATTGTTGAAAGTCACCATGAGATGGCTCTCTTTGAGAAGATCAAGATAGATATGAAGATGGTCTAAAATGGAGCTCGGATGCAAAAGTTATGACAAGTTCAGAGATGCTCATGTTGACATCAGACTAAAGAATGGCATGAAACCTAATTAAGATGACCTCTGATGGAAAAAGTTACAACTGCAAAGTTCTTCGTCTCGTCGAAACGGATGATTTTTATATAAAGATCGTCCCCATCTGAGGTTGTATGCAAAAGTTATAGGAAAAACCGTGCGCTGCAGCAATATTGGCCGGATCATCCGGGCCGGGGTCCGGATCATTCGGGTAATTGGAGCACCAAGATTCCAGAAGGTTGGCGCTGAAGCCGGATGATCTGGGTCAAGTTCTGGATGATCCGGGTAAAGGCCGGACAATCCGGGAAATCGTCCGGATGTCCGGACAAGTTTTTTTGCTGCAGACTTTAGAAAACGGCCCGAAAAGCCCTCAAGATGGCCTCGGATCAAAACATATTCAACATGAAAGTTGTGCGTCTCGTCGAGACGGTTGGTTTTGATATAAAAACGTCCAAATCCGAGGTCGTATGCGGATTCTAGAGTCAAATCAGTAAGCCGCTGTCAGAAAACTAGGCTAGGCCGGATCATCCGGGCCTTGAGCCGGACATCCTGGCCGGGGGGCGTGAATAGTCCGTGTCTTATTAGGTTTTGATGATTTGGACGGCTAGGCAAGTCCTTTTCTTGTATGGGAAGTCCATCCGCCTCTTATATAGATAAGAGGTGACGGCCGATTGAACAACAACACACAATCGACAAATCAATCTATCATCTTTTACCTTTACTTTTACCTTCTCCCTTGTTCTTCTTCTTCCTCGTTCTTCGTTCGTTCTTCTTCATCGTAGGGCGGCGAACCTCGAGGCCCTAGGGGCGGTCAGGCCGACCTAGGGCAGCCCATAGCCGCCGCGCGCCCTGACGGGGCCCCTCCCGGGCGTGTGGGTTTCGGGTCCTCAAAAGCACCCGCCAGATTGCTTGCGTACCGCGCTTCCGGACAGGTCTCCCTCGACGTGAGCTGCGGTGCATCACCCTCGGCGTTGGAGATATACGGTGATGTGTTCATGTGCGAACACACTTTTTGGCGACTCCGCTCGGGACGAAGCTTTGTACGGTCTCCGGCCCGTTCTTGCTACGAAGAGATCGTCATTTAGGGTTTGCAATCTACAAAGGTAACATGAATGCCCAATTCACTTACGTAGATGCAAATAATGCATATGTTGTTGCTAGATCATCTAATGAGCATAATGTATCGGCTAGCCTTAGCTTTATCAATCATGCATCTAATTATGTGCAAGGGCCGATGCAACAAAATATCCATGATTCTACTTCATATAATTTTAGCAATATGCAACATATGTATCCCAACTCCCATGCATCGGCAACCCCACAAGTTTATATGCCGATGAATAACATGATGAGTTCGGTTAATCAAGTTGAGACACCCTATGTAGGAACTTCCAATGGTATGCAACAAAGTGTTTCAAGTTTTTATTCATCGGCAAATAACTTGCAGTACGTTAATCCAAACGTGCCGGTGGATAGGGGAATTGGCCATGTTACTACTAGTTATTTGGCCAATTACCCTCTAACATCACCTGCTACATGTAATGCTACTAATTTTTTGGCATCATATGCTACTGTTGATGTCCATAATTCGGCTCCGCACCTTCATGGTCATGGCTGAATAAGTGAAACTTCTGCAGGAGCACAAATGCCTTCACCTACTACCGTGGCATATCATGTACCCCCTACACAATTACAGAATTTCGGCAACATCTCATTGCCGAAAGAGTCTAAAAGCATTGGGGGGCAACCATATCCAGACTGGGTGGTTGAGAACAAGCTTACATTCTCTTGGGATTTGTGCAACTCCATTCGACAAGAACTAATAGAAGGCGGGAAGCCTCATGATTTTGCTGCAGTAAAAGCTAGAGTTGTACAAATGATGCAGTCGCCTAGTGCTGTACTATCCAGTGTACCACCTAAACAATTGCAAAGTTTCGGCACCTCATTGCCGAAAGAGTCTCAAAGTATTATGGGGCAATCTCATGAAGAGTGGATGGAAATTGAGATGAAATTTTTTAAAGCTTGCCAAGCTGAGATGTGGGCTAAAATTAGACAAGAGCGAGAAACCTTGCAAATTCAAAAATATAAAGTTATTAATTCAGGTAACAAAGAAAATTCGGTTATTGAAAAAACCGAATCAAGTAGTATATATTCTGAGTCCATCAAATTCAAAGAAGCAAGCATTATTGAGAAAGGGCATGGAAAGCATAGCAAGACAGTCATGCTTGATTTTTCTGAAGTTAATGGAACATACTCCCTGCCCTATGAGTTTCGTGCCATAGAAATTGACAAGCTTCTAGGACAAGAGCAAGTAGCCGAACAGAGTTCGGTTGACAAAGATCTTCAAATTTATGATGCACGAAATCAAGAAGAAAATTGTGACATGGTGTTGGGAAGCCATCCAGAAGCAAAGCACAATATTATTCACCACATGCAATCATCATGCTCTCTCAACATATTTGAAGAGGTATGTTTAGCAAGTAATTTACCTATTTTCAGATTTGGTCAGAACTTTATTGTTGATGCATATATTAGAAAAATCCTCATAAGTAATTTTAAAAGACCAATGAAGAAGGGTAATTTACTTGTTAGCAATAAAATTGTTACGGGACATATCGGTCAACCCATTGCACCATTTATAAAGACCGATAATGACTTATTGTTGCGGCCAAAGCTTTCCCCATTGCTTTATCTAAAGCTCATATCTAATTGGGTAGCTTTGCTTATTTCTTACTTGGCTTACACTTGGTCTCAATTGAGACATGTATGTTCTAACTATTTTTGTTTCAGAAATTGAAAGTCAAGGTTAAAATCTTCTGAGCAAACCGATGCTAGTATAGTTTCTTTTCCAAAGACATCAGAGATAGAGTGCAAAACACAATGCATAGCCGAATGGGGTGATGCAAAATCTGAACCATTCGTTTTCTTAACTCCAAAGCCGTTCTCACAACAAGATCGGCTAGAGAATAAAAAATTTACCTTCAATTCAAGCATGTGTGATCAAATATTTGATTTTTTGTTGAGAAATAATTATATTAGAATTCTTGATCACCATGTTGAGCCATCTGTGCAAGGACAAATGTATTGTAAGTTGCATGATTCGTCCAAGCATAATTTTGAGGATTGCAATATGTTTCGTCAAATAGTTAAGTCGTCCATTGATAAAGGACGATTGAAATTTGTTGAGACACCAAAAGATGACCAGTCTATTCCGATTGGTCCTGATGGTAGAAAGTTTTTGCATCGGCTGCTTCAAGCCGATCCATTTAAAGAGAAGGTAAAACTTCAGGTGATGGGATTAAGCTTTCAAATAAAGAAGTTGTTGAAGAGCATAATGAACATAATCTTGAGGGAGAGAATTCCATCGAAGCTACAATGGAGATACCAAGGATTGGGGGGCAGCAAGCAAATCCAATGATCGATGAAAGCAAACCAAGAGAAAACAAAGGCCGAAATAAGCGCAAGTCTAAGAGATCAAAAATCACCTTCGCTGAACTATTGGATAAATATCAAAAGAAGAGTGAAGATAAGAACGCTTATCGGCCCAATCATGCAAAGAAACCAAGATCACCCCCAAGGCGCAAATATGATGATCGGTATTGGCAAAGTGAGAATTTTAATGCAACATATTTATATCCTTATTTTGGGCCGCCAATGCCAATGTCGTGGATGCCTCCCTATGGTCATATAGATCCATATCCATCATGGGACAGGTATGATACAAGGGCACATTCTCCATCTTATTTTAGACCATCTCACCAATATTATACAGCTCCAAGAAGATCAACATTTGAACAATCACATGTTAAAGACCGTTTCAATCATAAGGAATCGGTCCAGAGCTCAAGGAAGAAGAAAGAGGTGGTCAAGCAAGTTTACCGTGTTAAAAGAGATGGTCGTAAGTGTGCAACTTCAGATTTGATCTCAAATGATGAAGAGCCAATTAAAGTGTTGACATTGGCTACTAATACCTGCAATGAGAAGAAGCAACCAAATGTTAAGAGTCAAAGTGCCAAATCTGAAGAAAAGAAGTTGAGAGTGCACAAGGCCAAACAAGAATTGTCATTGCTTCAAACAAAATTGCAGCCGGGGTTCATAATCGGCTTATCATATTGGCAAAAGAAGAAACTACAAAAACTTAGTGCACAAGAACTTGAAGATAGGAACATGGCATGGGTTCCCAAAGGAAGTGCTCAATATAAGAATTATGTGCAAGCTTCCATTACAAGAAGTGTGGCAAAGGTGAAGAATGAAAAGAGTGAAAACTATGAAGGACCAAGCCGAAGGTTTCAGCGTCTTCGGTCTACAAATTATCCATATTCTTCAACTATGCCATTAACGCTTATGCCATGGAATTCATCATCAGGTATGATTGGTAACCCTCAATGGGCTTATTTTAATCCATGGATGCAATATAATTTCTTACATCATGAAAGGGTATTACCAAGTCAATATACATTTGGTTAGCTACAAGTTTGTTGCTGATCCAAAGGGCTGAAATACTTGATTTGATATTTCGTTTGTTTGTTTCGGCTATATGTGCTTTGAACGAAGTTTACATGGTAATGGCCGATATTTACCTATCGTCCTAAGAGTATGTCAATGCATGGCCGGTGTAGTATTCTAACATCGTCCTTAGTTCGAATGGAGAGCGAGACAAGTACTATGGAGATTATGTTTTGATAGTTGAATTCATAACAATGGCCATGGTGTTGGTGTTGTTTATATATCTCCATATAGTGCTATTCTGTGAAGCCTCATGCCTCTTAAAATATTTATTGCACAATAATCAAAGCCGAATATGCAATGTTATTCGTTTGGAACTTTTGCCATATGTGCTAAACATATTGAGGCTTTTGGTGATTCGTTATGAGTACTGCAACAAATATTCAAGGGTTATCAATGTTTTGACGAATCACTTATAGTTTATCTTTAGGTATGTCTAGATGCAAAATTTACCTTGGGTTGCTTTAAAATTGTTCATATTTTTAGACATGACAATTCAAGAGAGTTGGCACAACAAGCATCCGTCTATTATGTTAATCATGGTGTGTTGCATTTCTATCAATAGCCGATGCTTAGTCTCGTCAACATAGGTAAGGCTGAACCGAAGTCCACCGCTTCGGCCACTAATGATTTTTTATGCAGGCAAAAGTAAGGATCGGAGAAATGTTATTATTGATTATCTGCAAAATCCTAGCAAAAGGGTGAATAATATAGTTTGGAGGACGACCTTGAGATATATAGCTATGAAGCTTTATCATCGGATTGTTAAGGAAATTGAGAAGGTTTCACCCAAGTTTGCATCAAGGATTCAAACAAATAATGGCCGATATATATTTATCGCCCTAAGCACATGCAAAGTGGACGATGGAGTGTTGACATCGTCCTTAGAACCAACACGTTACATGTTATTTTTTGGCACACTAGCTTTGCCGAAAAACAGGCGGGCATGGGTTGACGCTCAAAAAAGTGACACGGTTACAAAGAGTAGCTTGAATCTATGTCAAGATTAATTCAAACTTATTGTTGAAAGTCATCATGAGATGGCTCTCTTTGAGAAGATCAAGATAGATATGAAGATGGTCTAAAATGGAGCTCGGATGCAAAAGTTATGACAAGTTCAGAGATGCTCATGTTGACATCAGACTAAAGAATGGCATGAAACCTAATTAATATGACCTCTGATGGAAAAGTTACAACTGCAAAGTTCTTCATCTTGTCGAAACAGATGATTTTGATATAAAGATCGTCCTTGAGGGAGTCCTGGATTAGGGGGTGTCTGGATGGCCGGACTAAGACCTTTGACCGGACTCCCGGACTATGAAGATACAAGATTGAAGACTCCGTCCCGTGTCCGACTGGGACTTTCCTTGGCGTGGAAGGCAAGCTTGGCGATACAATATGAAGATCTCCTCCCATTGTAACCGACTCTGTGTAACCCTAGCCCTCTCCGGTGTCTATATAAACCGGAGAGTTTTAGTCCGTAGGACGAACAACAATAATACCATAGGCTAGCTTCTAGGGTTTAGCCACTCCGATCTCGTGGTAGATCTACTCTTGTACTACCCATATCATCAATATTAATCAAGCAGGAGTAGGGTTTTACCTCCATCGAGAGGGCCCGAACCTGGGTAAGAACATCGTGTCCCTTGTCTCCTGTTACCATCCGCCTAGACACACAGTTCGGGACCCCCTATCCGAGATCCGCCGGTTTTGACACCGACATTGGTGCTTTCATTGAGAGTTCCTCTGTGTCGTCGCATTTAGATCCGATGCTTCTTCCCTCGTCAATCGCGATGCGGTCCGGGATGAGACTTTTCTCCCCGGACAGATCTTCGTATTCGGCGGCTTCGCACTGCGGGCCGACTCGTTCGGCCATCTGGAGCAGATCAAAAGCTACGCCCCTGGCCATCAGGTCAGGTTTGGAAGCCTAAACTACACGGCCGATATCCGCGGGGACTTGATCTTCGACGGATTCGAGCCACGACCGGGCGCGCCACACTGTCACGATGGGCATGATTTAGCTTTGTCATCGGACAACACCCAGAGCGTCGCTCAGGTGTCCACTCCGACCATTAGCTCGGAGTCCACTGCGCCAGTCGGGGACGGACGGTTGGACGCCGCCCCGGAAACTGCAACCTCCATGGTGATAGAGCCGGATACCATCCTAGTCCCTCGCAAGGCCCGTGACTCCAAGGTGCCAGACTCCGATCCGGACTCCGTAAATCCCACACCTCTTCCGATTAAGCCCGATTGGGCTCCGGTCATGGAGTTCACCGCCGCGGATGTCTTTCAGCACTCGCCTTTCGGCAATATCCTGAATTCATTAAAGTCTCTCTCTTTGTCAGGAGATCCCTGGCCGAACTACGGCCAACACGGTTGGGATGCGGACGACGAAGAATTTCGAAGCCCACCCACCACCCACTTCCTAGCCACTATCGACGATTTAACCGACATGCTCGACTTTGACTCCGAAGACATCGACGGCATGGATGCCGATGAAGGAGACGATCAAGAACCAGCACCTACAGGGAACTGGAAAGCCACCTCGTCATATGACATATACATGGTGGACACCCCTAAAGCGGGGGATGGCGAGGAGAAAACGGAGGATGACCCCTCCAAGAAGCAACCCAAGCGCCGACATCAGCGGCGCCGCTCTAAGTCCCGCCAAAGCAAAAATGGCGATTCCGGCACCGGAGATAACAACACGCTGGACAGTGCCGAAGACAACCCCCTCTAGCAGGATTCAGTGCAGGAGGACGAAGGAGCCAACCCTCATGAGAGAGCGGCAGACAAAGAGGATGAGGACGACAATTACATGCCTCCCTCCCAAGACGAGGCAAGCCTCGACGACGACGAATTCGTCGTGCCAGAGGATCCCGTCGAACAAGAGCGTTTCAAATGCAGGCTCGTAGCCACGGCAAGAAGCCTCAAGAAGAAACAGCAGCAGCTTAGAGCTGACCAAGACTTGCTAGCCGACAGATGGACCGAAGTCTTGGCGGCCGAAGAGTATAAACTAGAACGCCCATCCAAGAGCTACCCGAAGCGCAGGCTGCTACCCCAACTTGAGGAGGAAGCAACTAAACCTACATCACCAGCGTACAATGCGCTCGATCGACCACCCCGTGGCCGCGATAGAGAGGCCTTCAGGCCCTCAACCCAAGCCGCACCCCGACACCGCTCAAAACATACCAGAGTACGGGGAGACGCAATAGACCTGCGAGACATCTTGGAGAATAAGGCAAGGCAAACAAGATCGATCTACGAATCGCATGGGCGCCCCGCTTCACGTGACGCTAGCCGTGACGCCAGACATAATAAGTATGGCCCGGCCGAATACAATAGACCAAGCTCGTCCGAGCTGCATCGTGATATAGCCTAGTACAAGGGCGCCGCACACCCACTATGCTTCACAGACGAAGTAATGGATCATCAAATCCCCGAGGGCTTCAAACCCGTAAACATCGAATCATACGCTGGCACAACAGATCCTGCGGTATGGATCGAGGATTATCTCCTTCATATCCACATGGCCCGTGGTGATGATCTACACGCCATCAAATACCTCCCGCTCAAGCTTAAAGGACTAGCTCGACATTGGCTTAACAGCCTGCCAGCAGAGTCAATTAGTTGTTGGGAGGACCTGGAATCTGCATTCCTTGACAACTTCCAGGGCACGTATGTGCGACCACCAGACGTCGATGACCTAAGCCACATAATCCAGCAGCCAGAGAAATCGGCCAGACAATTCTGGACACGGTTCCTAACCAAGAAAAACCAAATAGTCGATTGTCTGGACGCCGAGGCCCTTGCAGCCTTCAGGCACAACATCCGAGACGAATGGCTCGCCCGGCACCTAGGACAGGAAAAGCCGAAGTCTATGGCATCCCTCACGATACTCATGACCCGCTTCTGTGCGGGAGAAGACAGCTGGCTAGCTCGTAGCAATAACATAACCAAGAGCCCCGGCAATTCGGACACCAAGGATAACAACGGCAGGTCACGTCGCAACAAGCATAAGCGCCGCATTAACAGTGACAATACTGAAGATACGACAGTCAATGCCGGATTCAGAGGCTCTAAACCGGGTCAGCAGAAGAAGCCATTCAAAAGAAACCCTCAGGGCCCATCCAGCTTAGATCAGATACTCGATCGCTCGTGCCAGATACACGGCACCCCCAAACAGTCAGCCAATCACACCAACATGGATTGTTGGGTGTTCAAGCAGGCAGGCAAGTTAAGTGCCGAGACCAGAGACAAGGGGCTACATAGCGATGACGAGGAGGGGCCGCGGCCGCCGAACAACAAAGGACAGAAGGGATTTCCCCTGCAAGTTCGGACGGTGAACATGATATACGCAACCCACATCCCCAAAAGGGAGCGGAAGCGTGCTCTCAAGGACGTCTATGCGCTGGAGCCAGTCGCCCCAAAGTTCAACCCATGGTCCTCCTGCCCGATCACTTTCGATCGAAGGGACCATCCCACCAGCATCCGTCACAACGGATTCGCTGCACTGGTCCTAGACCCAATTATCGACGGATTTCACCTTACCAGAGTCCTAATGGACGGCGGCAGTAGCCTGAACCTGCTTTACCAGGACACAGTGCAAAAAATGGGCATCGATCCTTCAAGGATTAAACCCACAAAGACAACCTTCAAAGGTGTCATACCAGGGGTAGAGGCCAGCTGTACAGGCTCGGTTACACTCGAAGTGGTCTTCGGATCCCCGGATAACTTCCGGAGCGAGGAGTTAATCTTCGACATAGTCCCATTCCGCAGTGGCAATCACGCCCTGCTTGGACGAACCACATTTGCAAAATTCAATGCGGTGCTGTACTACGCATATCTCAAGCTCAAGATGCCAGGACCTCGCAGAGTCATCATGGTAAACGGAAACACCGAACGCTCTCTCCAAACGGAGGAGCACACGGCAGCCCTGGCAGAGGAACTACAGAATAGCCTCTCAAGGCAGTTCTCCAATCCAGGCGTTAAACGTCCAGACAACGTCAAGCGAGCCCGAAGTAACCTCCAACAAATCCGGCTGGCATGTTCCGAGCAAGCATAGCAGTGCGGCCCCAACCCCAGCCCCCGCCAAACGGTGACACTAGTACCACACGTACATAATTACACCTTAGAGATACCATGGGCATAAGGGGAGGGGCACAACAACGGCACACCTAGAAGGCGGCTCAACCGCACTAAGGGGCTCCCTATTTCGCCGTTTTCCTTTTTTACACACTTTCAGGACCCAACTATTCGGAAGGCCTGTCCGGCAACACACTCGTCGAACCAACGATGCAACAGCCAGGGAGGGAGCAAGCCACGTCAAAAGTCCAGGTGGTCTCTAAAACGAGTTTAATACCTGTTTTACTAACAATCCCGCAGCTTGCCCCTGGAGGGGAATATGTCAAATACTCCCATCTCTTGCTTACCGCACCTCTTGTATCGTTCTGCTTTTGCAGCAGCCCTTTTTTAATAAACAATATATAGCTCTTACCTATTATTGTACTTATCTATTTTTATATACAAATATGTTCAGTCATGACATTCTGCAACCGTACACTTTGGTGCGGACAATACACCAGGGGCTTACAACACCCCATAACATGGTGTGAGAAGACCGAACACTCTCACGAGTGCGGCACCCCAAACTTATAGCACTATATGCATCGGCTCCGAATCATGTCTTTGGTCAATAGTTGGGTTTGCCCGGCTCCCATGTTTTGGTACCTTACGTTCCGCATTGTTGGCTAAGGTAGCGCTGGGAGAACTACTGCGATTGTGCCCCAGTTGAGCTGGTTAACACCTCAGTAGAGAAAGCTAAAACTGACTGTCATGATAGTGCGAGAGACCGGTCACTGTTCGCGAGGTTTCTTCGAGTCCTTAAAGACTTATGCCGCTTCGAGCGAGGAACCGGACTTATCCGGCCTAGGCGTGGATAGCGCCCCGAACTCGGTCTTCCGAATACTAGGGGCTTCGCCGAAATTTAAAATTATAGAATTCTATGGCTAAGTGAGAGTGATAAAGCATTATAAGTCCGACGGCCTGGTTCGTTGTGCTGAATGCCTCCCTAGATGGACCCAAGAATGGGAACAAGAGCGCTCAGGTTTATCCCGAACACCCCAGCACTCGTGACATGGGGGTCGAAGCCGACGACTTGCATCTCTCAGATTTGATAAACGGCCGCACAGAAGGTAATATTTTAAATTAACAAGCATTGCTTAATGCATATGAACAAAGCTTCAGCGTACAGGATAACAAATGCGAGTCTACTAAAAAATTACATCTTTGAAGCACTCATCCGCTATACGGCGGGCACCCTTCAGAATGCCATTATAATACATCTCGGGCGTACGATACTCCTTGCCCGGCGGTGGCGCGTCCGTCAACAGCTTCTCCGCATCTAGCTTGCCCCAGTGCACCTTAGCACGGGCAAGGGCCCGACGGGCACCTTCAATACAAACGGAGCGCTTGACGACCTCAATCCACGGACACGCGTCCACCAGCCCCCGCACCAGACCGAAGTAGCTCCCAGGCATGACTTCTCCAGGCCACAGCCGAGCTATGATGCCCTTCATGGCCTGTTCGGCCACCTTGTGGAGCTCGACCAGCTACTTCAGCTGGTCGCTCAGGGGCACCGGATGTTTGGCCTCAGCATACTAAGACCAGAACACTTTTTCCTTCGAGCTCCCCTCTTCGGCTCGGTAGTATGCGGCGGCATCAGACACACTACGGGGCAGATCGGCGAACGCTCCTGGAGAGCTCCGGATTCGGGTAAGTAGCAGATAATTAACTTTTATATTTTTGCTTTGCATAAAGAATGCCTTACCCGCCGCTATCTTCTTCATCGCCTCGATCTCCTGAAGGGCCTTCTAGGCTTCGGCCTTAGCAGTCTTGGCACTCTCAAGAGCCAAGGCAAGCTCGGACTCTCGAGTCTTCGAGTCACGCTCCAAACTCTCATGTTTTTCCACGAGAGCCTGGAGCTCTTGCCGCACCTCCGCCACCCGCGCCTCCTGCTTCTCTCGCTCGGTGCGCTCCAAGGCCGCACTCTTTTCGGCCTTGGTGACCGCCTCTTTTAGGGTCGCCACCTCGGTCATGGCTCCTGCAACAATAACGTTGGTCCTGTTCTTATTTTGCAACCAAGTATTTCTATATACATTTATAGGAGGTACTATGTACCCTCTTTATCCTCGAGCTGCTTCTTGGCACGGCCGAGCTCGCTCTCGGACCGCTCGAGGCTTTCCTTCAATGCATTGACCTCCGCAGTCAGTGCTGCAGAGGTCAGCAGCGCATCCTGCATTCCCATATTGACATATTTCTATTAGACTCCTGCGTATATCTTTTTAGATCCTCAGCTCAGCTTTTCCTTCCGAACACCGAACTGAGCATCAGGGGCTACTGTCTATGTGGTAATATTTTTTATATATGTTTTGAACACATACCTCAAAGCCCATTAACAGGCTTGTGCAGGCTTCCGTCAGCCCGCTCCTGGCGGATTGAACCTTCTGAATCACCGCACTCGTCGATGGAGGCGCCGTTAAGCGCCTCGAGCAAATTGTTCGGCGCTTCCGGATGGATGGAAGTCGCCGGCGTCGCAGGCTTGCCCTTCTTATGAAGGCGCCGCCTGTCGGACTCTGGAACCGCTGATGGTTCCGGAGCAGTGTCCGGCCCGGGGCTGGACTTAGATCCCTCCGGAGCTTTACCCCCTTTGGGCCTGGAATCCGGACGATCGCCTTGTGGCGCCTCCAGGACCACCTCCTCCTGGTTTTGTCCCCTACGGGACTCCACCTCAGCGTCGTCTGTAGGGAGAGGGGAGGAGGCCGTCGGAAGTGAAGCGCTATTCATGTCCGACGAATTCAAAGAGCCGCTCGACGAATCGCCAAGCTGAGCTCTGGGCGGACTGCATGATTCAATTCGGCGTTAGAAGCTATCGAATAATAAAGGAGTGCAATAAGTCATTCGGGTCGTGTAACGCCCCGGATTCGATGCGCCAGGTGTCTGCCAGTTATTCACCGCTGTTGCCATGTCATTTGCTTGCGTGTTGCATATTGTCATGTCATCATGTGCATTTCATTTTGCATACGTGTTCGTCTCATGCATCCGAGCATTTTCCCCGTTGTCCGTTTTGCAATCCGGCGCTCCTATGTCATCCGGCGTCCCCTTCTTGCCTCTCTTCGTGAGCGGGTGTTAAACGTTCTCGGAATGGACCGAGTCTTGCCAAGCGGCCTTGGTATACCACTGGTAGACCGTCTGTCAAGTTTCGTGCCATTTGGAGGTCGTTTGATACTCCAACGGTTAACCGCGTAGCCCGAAACCCCTCTTTCTCTTTGCAGCCCAACACCCCTCCAAAGTGGCCCAAAACCCATCTAAGTCCCCTCCATGCTCTCGGTCGTTCGATCACGATCGTGTGGCCGAAAACCGCTCCTCATTTGGACTCTCCTAGCTCCCTCTACCTATATATATTTGTGCCTCCCCCCGAAAATCCCGCAGATCAAACCCTAGCCCCGCTCCCCTCGCGCGCCGAACATGTCCAACCCCGCCGGACATGTCCAGCCTCCACCTCGCTCCGGCCAATCGCGGCCTGCCACGTCACCTCCTCCGCCGCCTCAGCCACTCCCGCGCCGCCACGTCGCCCTCGCCTGCGCTCTCTCTCTCCTCCGCCGCCCGCGGCCCGCCGGGGCCGAGGCCGGCCCGCCCCGGCTAGATCTGGGCCGCCGCCCTGGATCCCGCGCCCGCGCCGCCTGCGCGCCGCCGGCCGCCCGCCGCCGCCGCCCCGCGCCGCCCCGCTCCGCTCGAGCGCCTCCGGCGAACGGAGCCGCCGCGGCCGCGCCCTGCTCCGTCCCCGTCTCCTCCGCCCGAGACCCGCGCTCCCCGCCGCCCAGCCGGACTCGCTGCCGCCACCGGGCTCCGCCCCGTGAGCTCGCCGCCTCCTTGCCTCATCACCCGCGCCCACCGGAGGGGCTGCGCCGCCGCCCGCTTCTCCTCCCTCCGTCCTTCCCCGACCACGCCAGGGTCTCCCCCCGCACTCCGGCAAGCCCCAGCCGCCGTCAACCTCATCTCCGGCGAGATCCCGATCCGGCCGTTGACTTTTTCGCGGAGGTGAAATTGACGAAGTCCCTGGTTTTTAACATTATCATGCCATGTTCATCGCATTGTATCTCTGCATCTGTAGCTCCGTTTCGTGCGTGTAATATGTCAGATTGTTTGTCTCAACGAGTACATCATTTCATTACATTGCATCATGTTCATTTGAGCTCATCTTGATGCCTGAATCATCGTTGCAAGAGTGCTTCATAATGTTTTCTGCTGTCTGTTAACAGAACGAGCTCATTTGTCATTTTTTCCATGATTGATGTGTGCATCCTATGAGGTTGATGGCTACATGTGTTTTGATCTATGCTACGTCTTCTTTACAGAGGTGCTTACCATGTATTTTTGTGATCAATTTGGTGACTAGCACAAGCATGCAAACTAGGCATCTAGATGTTGCTGATTTTAGTCCCTGTTCTGCTATTATTTTGATGCCATGTAAACATGATGCTATAGAGAGATCCATGCATATTTTGAGATACTTCAATAAGGATGTTTTGAACATATGGTTATTGTCTATCCATTCATGCCCCTGTTGGCAATTATGGAGTAGTCTAGCATGTCATTTTAGTGCTCTACTTTTGCTTCAAAATGTTTCCTGGCAGATTGTTTACATGTTATTCAATTTTGCCAAGGTTGTTGTAGTTGATCCTTGCACCCTATGGACTTGCTCTTGCCATGCTTAGCTTCACAAACATTCCTTCTTACTGTTGGTTGCCTTGTCATGCCATGTAATGCTCTGTAGTGAGTTGCACAAGCTCATCTACATGCCTTCATAATTCTATTTCTGCCATGTTTGAATCTGTATTATAACTTGCTATGTTTACATGGGTGCCATCATATTTTCTGATCCTTTTTGGCTTATGGTCAGTAAGGGACTTTTGATCTATGCAATTATTAGTTTCATGCCATGCCTTTGTTTGCCACGATAAGTTCCTGTAACATGTTGTTTCATAGCTCTAAACATTGCAACCTGATGTTATTTTCTGCAAAGTCTGAACTGTTATTATTTGCAATCTTGCCATGTGTGTTTGAGCATGTTCTAGTGATTTCTAGAGATAGCTCAGTGTCCATGTTTTGTTATGCTTTACCTGTACATCATGCACATGCCTTTTGTTTTCTTGTTGAGGTCCTGTAGCATGTTGTTTTGATGCTTGCAATGTGCCTAGTTGCTGTTTTGGACAGATTGTTGCTATAACTTGTATAGAGTGTGTGTGTTGAACCGTTGCTCCGTTTTGAGTGTGCTCTATATGAAACTTGCTTAGAATTGCATGTAGTTTTATATTATCATGTTGCATCCATGTTTTGAGGTGTTTTCTTGATGTTTGGGTGCATTTTGCATCAATGCCATGTTTAACTTGTTTTGCTCATATCTTCTAGGCCGTAGCTCCGAACTAAATGAACTTTATATGTAACTTGACTAGAATTTCGTGTAGATCCTCCTTGTGCATCTTAACTTGCTGTTTAACAACTTGAACATAAGGTTTATTCAGATCTGGAACAACTTCGAAATTTGCATATGAGGACTTACCGGAATTGTTATATGTTGTTCTCGGCCTCATTTAAACTTGCCTTGATGTGTTACTCTTGTTTGCATCATCTCTTGCCATGAGTAGCTTCATGTAGGCTTGTCATGCATCATGCTTGTTTGTGCATCATGTCTTGATCACGTGTGGTGTGTTTACCATGTTGTGTGCTTCTTCTCGATAGTTCATGTTTCGTTGCGATCGTGAGGATTCATTCGTCTACACTTGGTTCGGCTTCATCCGTTCATCTTCTTCATGGACTCATTCTTCTTCCTTGCGGGATTTCAGGCAAGATGACCGCTACCTTGGATCTCACTACTATCATTGCTATGCTAGTTGCTTCATTCTATCGCTATGCTGCGTTACCTATCTTTTGCTCATCAAGCCTCCCATATTGCCATGAACCTCTAACCTTTGACACCTTTCCTACGCAAACCGTTGTTTGGCTATGTTACCGCTTTTTCTCAGCCCCTCTTATAGCGTTGCTAGTTGCAGGTGAAGTTGAAGATTGCTCCATGGCGGACAAGATTTTGGTGGGATATCACAATATCTCTTATATTATTAATGCATCTATATACTTGGTAAAGGGTGGAAGACTCAGCCTTTTGCCTAGTGCTTTGTTCCACTCTTGCCGCCCTAGTTTCCGTCATACCGGTGTTATGTTCCCGGATTTTACGTTCCTTACGCGGTCGGGTGATTTATGGGACCCCCTTGACAGTTCGCTTTGAATAAAACTCCTCCAGCAAGGCCCAACCTTGGTTTTACCATTTGCCTCACCACCACCTATACCCTTCCCTTGGGTCGGCCAACCCAAGGGTCATCTTTATTTTATCCCCCCCCGGGCCAATGCTTGTCTAAGTGTTGGTCCGAACCGAGTAGACTGCGGGGCCCCCTCGGGGAAACTCGAGGTCTGGTTTTACTCGTAGGATGTCTCATCCGGTGTTGCCCTGAGAACGAGATATTTGCAGCTCCTATCGGGATTTGCCGGTGCATCGGGCGGCTTTGCTGGTCTTGTTTTACCATTGTCGAAAGGTCTTGTAAACCGGGATTCCGAGTCTGATCGGGTCTTCCTGGGAGAAGGTATATCCTTCGTTGATCGTGAGAGCTTATCATGGGCTAAGTTGGGACACCCCTGCAGGGTATAATCTTTCGAAAGTCGTGCCTGCGGTTATAGGCAGATGGGAATTTGTTAATGTCCGGTTGTAGATAACTTGACACCAGATCCGAATTAAAACGCATCAACCGTGTGTGTAGCCGTGATGGTCTCTTCTGGGCGGAGTCCGGGAAGTGAACACGGTTTCTGGGTTATGTTTGACGTAAGTAGGAGTTCAGGATCACTTCTTGATCATTGCTAGCTTCACGGCCGTTCTGCTTGCTCTCTTCTCGCTCTTATTTGCTTATGTTAGCCACCATATATGCTTAGTTGCTGCTGCAGCCTCACCACTTTACCCCTTCCTTTCCCATTTAGCTTTGCTAGTCTTGATACCCATGATAATGGGATTGCTGAGTCCTCGTGGCTCACAGATTACTACAACAATAGTTGCAGGTACAGGTTATGCGATGATCATGACGCGAGAGCGATGCTTGCTTGTATTGAGTTCTTCTTCTGCTTCTTCTTCGATCAGGGGATAGGTTCCAGGTCGGCAGCCTGGGCTAGCAGGGTGGATGTCGTTTGATTTTCTGTTTGTGATTCATCCGTAGTCGATGATGCTCTTATGTATTGTGATGTTGTATTCGAGTGGCATTGTATGCCTTATGTATGTATCCCCATCTATGTATGTAATGTTGATGTAATGATATCCACCTTGCAAAAGCGTTTCAATATGCGGGTCTATCCTTGGTGGGACCTTCGAGTTCCTTTTGGATAGGGTCGCATATTGGGCGTGACAAGTTGGTATCAGAGCCTCGACCGACCTTAGGAGCCCCCTTGATTGATCGTGTAGTTTGGCCATTGTTGTGTCTAGAAGAAAACTGTTTTCGGAGTCTAGTTATATCGGAGAGTAGGAATTCTTTTACTCCTCAGTCCCTTCGTCGCTCTAGTGAGGAATCTTGACGTAGGTGTTTTAAATTACTTCTCTTCCTTTTCAAACTTTCTTTAGGATCACGCAGTTGGGTTTCCGATCGTTGGTTCTCAGCTCTTTTCATCCGGTGCATTTCTCGTCAAGTCGACTCGAGCCTCTTCATCTTTGAGTTCAATCCTCAGTTGTTTTCTTTTCCCACCCGCCCACCCCTTCTTCCTCTCGGAACCGGAGTCCGTAATCGAGTATCCATCCTACTCGTGTGAAGCCTTTGCTTTCTATCAACCGGTGTTGTCTCTTCAAGATATTCATCGATTTCCTCTTCCAAGTTGCCTTTGTTTTCCCGCCCTCCCACCCTCTTCTTCCCGGAGTCTGAGTCTTTTTCGAGCATCAATTTCTTTTGTGTGGAGCCTCTTCAGTCTTTCATCAATTATTTCAACCGATGAATTCTCATTTTGTTCGACATTCTTCATCTCTTTTCCGGTGCACTCAATTCAAATTTTTCGGGTTGATCATATTCTTTTCCTCGAAGTGTTCTCCTTGCTCGTTTGCCTCTCGCCATTTTATCCTTTCGGAGTGTTCAAGACATCTCAGGAGATTCGTCTGTGTTCCAATTAATTCGAGGTTGTCACCTCATTCAAATATTTCAATTGTTCCGGTGCTTCATCCATCTCGTCAACAATCCTTTTCAACGGTCTTATCTCTTCAGTGGGCCCTAACCCACAGGTCTTTTCCCAGGATCTTACCTAGCTCTTCTAATTTTCCCCGGAGTTATTCTCAATTCTTTTCAAGTGTGACGTAAGAATGGATTCCATCAGTCACATGCTTTCTCCAAGACTATTTTCAAATTCTTTTCGTTGTTGGCTCAACCTCTCTGCTTTTCATTATACCGATGTATCTCAGTAATTTTGGTGGTGTTTCTCGTCGTCATATGAAGACCGAAGAAGAGTTTTCCTCTAAATCTTGCCCGTTCTCCCGAAGATTCGTGGTTCTAGCTTCATATCATCCTCTCGAATTATTTCAGTTTGTTAGATACTCTTTCTTACCTATCCGGAGTATTTCAGGAGTTCATTTCTGTATTGTTTCACCGGACGCCATCGTTCTAGAAGAATTCTTCGTCCTCATGTTTCAGCTACCGTTATCCATTTATCCCGGTGCTTCGTTCAAGTGTTCTTTAATCAGCTCATGATCTCTTTATTCTTTTGCATCTAAATTTCCTCTAGCATATTGGTTCTTCTAATTCTTCCCGGTGATTCATTCTCTTTCGTCAGTCATTTTCGAATTCTTACGGTGGTTCCTTCAGATTCCTTTTTCCTTGGTTATCATTTCAATCATTCGTTTTTTCATATCCTACCGGTGGTTCATGAAGACCTTCTCAAGTTTGCGATATGTCACTTCTTAATCCTTTTTCAAGAAGAATAAGTAGTATGCAAAATCCATTGCTTATCATCAATTTAATTTGATGAAGGATAAGCATACAATAAATCTTATTCTTATTTCATCAGAGTGATTAATCCCTTCATTCGGAGTTTGTTCTTGATGAATAAATTCTAGTTCCAAGTGTTTTCATCTTTTCTTTTTCGGAGTTCAAATTTCCTCAGCCATTTCGTCGGAACCTCCATCAAAATCATTGGAAGGCTCGTCTTATTCTTTCATCCTTCATTCTATCTCATCATCCTTTTGTTACCGGAGTTCTTCATGGTGGTTCTTCATGATTTAATTCATTCTTCAAGAGTTCATCAAGATTTTGTTGGTGGAGTTCAAGTATCTTTTCTTCTTGCATCTCAAAGTGCAACTAATTCTCCATATTCTTTTGAAGTGGAGTTTTGCATTCCTTCGTTCTTCTCAGCTATTCAATCATTTTCATTTGCGGCTGGTTATCACCTCATAATTTCTGAGATGTTTTCCATAAGACCACAACAAGAATATTCTTTCGTTGTTGAATTTTCTCAACAACTCCATTCAATCTTTTCTTCTAAGGTTGTTTTCTATTTCATTCATGACACAAGTTGTCATTTTCTTCCCCGTTCTTTTCATTCAATTCTCTTTCAATTCTTTCCGGAGTTTTGTGTCATGTCTTCATCAAGTATCATTCCATCCTCTCAAGTTCATGTTCTATTCTTTCCATGTCCAGCCAGAGTGCTGCCTAAATCTTTCAGTCTTATCCATTTCTTATCTCATTCTAACCGGAGTCGTTTCAGAGTCTATCTGACTCCGCGAGCCTTCGATTCTCGTCATTCTCGTCGTTCCTCTCTTATTCTCGAGTGCTCTCGATTCTTTGCTTCTTCTCTTGAGTTCTTGTTTCACCTCATCCTTTTTTCTCTTCCATCTCGGCCCTAAGATCTCGGGACGAGATCTCTTGTTAGTGGAGGAGTGTTGTAACGCCCCGGATTCGATGCGCCAGGTGTCTGCCAGTTATTCGCCGCCGTTGCCATGTCATTTTCTTGCGTGTTGCATATTGTCATGTCATCATGTGCATTTCATTTTGCATACGTGTTCGTCTCATGCATCCGAGCATTTTCCCCGTTGTCCGTTTTGCAATCCGGCGCTCCTATGTCATCCGGCGTCCCCTTCTTGCCTCTCTTCGTGAGTGGGTGTTAAACATTCTCGGAATGGACCGAGTCTTGCCAAGCGGCCTTGGTATACCACCGGTAGACCGTCTGTCAAGTTTCGTGCCATTTGGAGGTCGTTTGATACTCCAACGGTTAACCGCGTAGCCCGAAACCCCCCTTTCCCTTTGTAGCCCAACACCCCTCCAAAGTGGCCCAAAACCCATCTAACTCCCCTCCATGCTCTCGGTCGTCCGATCACGATCGCGTGGCCGAAAACCTCTCCTCATTTGGAGTCTCCTAGCTCCCTCTACCTATATATTTGTGCCTCCCCCCGAAAATCCCGCAGATCAAACCCTAGCCCCGCTCCCCTCGCGCGCCGGACATGTCCAACCCCGCCGGACATGTCCAGACTCCAGCTCGAACCGGCCAATCGCGGCCTGCCACGTCACCTCCTCCGCCGTCTCAGCCACTCCGCGCCGCCATGTTGCCCTCGCCTGCGCTCTCTCTCTCCTCCGCCGCCCGCGGCCCGCTGGGGCCCGAGGCCGGCCCGCCCCGGGCCAGATCTGGGCCGCCGCCCTGGATCCCGCGCCCGCGCCGCCTGCACGCCGCCGGTCGCCCGCCGCCGCGGCCCCGCGCCGCCCTACTCCGCCCGAGCGCCTCCGGCGACCGGAGCCGCCGCGGCCGCGCCCGACCGCGCCCTACTCCGCGCCCCGTCTCCTCCGCTCAAGACCCGCGCACCCCGCCGCCCAGCCGGACTCGCCGCCGCCGCCGGGCTCCGCCCCGTGAGCTCGCCGCCTCCTTGCCTCGTCGCCCGCGCCCACCGATGGGGTCACGCCGCCGCCCGCTTCTCCTTCCTCCGGCCTTCCCTGACCACGCCGACGTCTCCCCCGCGCTCCGGCAAGCCCCAGCCGCCGTCAACCTCGTCTCCGGCGAGATCCCGATCCGGCCGTTGACTTTTTCGCGGAGGTGAAATTGACTAAGTCCCTGGTTTTTAACATTATCATGCCATGTTCATCGCATTGTATCTCTGCATTCGTAGCTCCTTTTAGTGCGTGTAATATGTCAAATTGTTCGTCTCAACGAGTACATCATTTCTTTTCATTGCATTATGTTCATTTGAGCTCATCTTGATGCCTGAATCATTGTTGCAAGAGTGTTTCATAATGTTTTCTGCTGTCTGTTAACAGAACGAGCTCATTTGTCATTTTCCCCATGATTGATGTGTGCATCCTATGAGGTTGATGGCTACATGTGTTTTGATCTATGCTATGTCTTATTTACAAAGGTGCTTACCATGTATTTTTGTGATCAATTTGGTGACTAGCACAAGCATGCAAACTAGGCATCGTGATGTTGCTGATTTTAGTCCCTATTCTGCTGTTATTTTGATGCCATGTAAACATGATGCTACAGAGAGATCCATGCATATTTTGAGATACTTCAGTAAGAATGTTTTGAACATATGGTTATTGTCTATCCATTCATGCCCCTGTTGGCAATTATGGAGTAGTCTAGCATGTCATTTTCGTGCTCTACTTTTGCTTCAAAATGTTTCCTGGCAGATTGTTTACATGTTATTCAATTTTACCAAGGTTGTTGTAGTTGATCCTTGCACCCTATGGACTTGCTCTTGCCATGCTTAGCTTCACAAACATTCCTTCTTACTGTTGGTTGCCTTGTCATGCCATGTAATGCTCTAGTGAGTTGCACAAGCTCATCTACATGCCTTCATAATTCTGTTTCTGCCATATTTGAATCTGTATTATAACTTGCTATGTTTACATGGGTGCCATCATATTTTCTGATCCTTTTTGGCTTATGGTCAGTAAGGAACCTTTGATCTATGCAATTAGTAGTTTCATGCCATGCCTTTGTTTTCCATGATAAGTTCCTGTAACATGTTGTTTCATAGCTCTAAACATTGCAACCTGATGTTATTTTCCGCAAAGTCTGAACTGTTATTATTTGCAATCTTGCCATGTGTGTTTGAGCATGTTCTAGTGATTTCTAGAGATAGCTCAGTGTTCATGTTTTGTTATGCTTTACCTGTACATCATGCCCATGCCTTTTGTTTTCTTGTTGAGGTCCTGTAGCATGTTGTTTTGATGCTTGCAATATGCCTAGTTGCTGTTTTGGACAGATTGTTGCTATAACTTGTATAGAGTGTGTGTGTTGAACCGTTGCTCCGTTTTGAGTGTGCTCTATATGAAACTTGCTTGGAATTGCATGTGGTTTCATATTATCATGTTGCATCCATGTTTTGAGGTGTTTGCTTGATGTTTGGATGCATTTTGCATCAATGCCATGTTTAACTTGTTTTGCTCATATCTTCTAGGCCGTAGCTCCGAACTAAATGGACTTTATATGTAACTTGACTAGAATTTCGTGTAGATCCTCCTTGTGCATCTTAACTTGCTGTTTAACAACTTGAACATAAGGTTTATTCAGATCTGGACCAACTTCGAAATTTGCATATGAGGACTTACCGGAATTGTTATATGTTGTTCCCGGCCTCATTTAAACTTGCCTTGATGTGTTGCTCTTGTTTGCATCATCTCTTGCCATGAGTAGCTTCATGTAGGCTTGTCATGCATCATGCTTGTTTGTGCATCATGTCTTGATCATGTGTGGTGTGTTTACCGTGTTGTGTGCTTCTTCTCGATAGTTCCTGTTTCGTTGCGATCGTGAGGATTCGTTCGTCTACACTTGGTTCGGCTTCATCTGTTCATCTTCTTTATGGACTCGTTCTTCTTCCTTGCGGGATTTCAGGCAAGATGACCGCTACCCTGGATCTCACTACTATCATTGCTATGCTAGTTGCTTCGTTCTATCGCTATGCTGCGTTACCTATCTTTTGCTCATCAAGCCTCCCATATTGCCATGAACCTTTAACCTTTGACACCTTTCCTACGCAAACCGTTGTTTGGCTATGTTACCGCTTTTGCTCAGCCCCTCTTATAGCGTTGCTAGTTGCAGGTGAAGTTGAAGATTGCTCCATGGCGGACATGATTTTGTTGGGATATCACAATATCTCTTATATTATTAATGCATCTATATACTTGGTAAAGGGTGGAAGACTCGGCCTTTTGCCTGGTGTTTTGTTCCACTCTTACCATCCTACTTTCCGTCATACCGGTGTTATGTTCCTGGATTTTGCGTTCCTTACGCGGTCGGGTGATTTATGGGACCCCCTTGACAGTTCGCTTTGAATAAAACTCCTCCAGCAAGGCCCAACCTTGGTTTTACCATCTGCCTCACCACCACCTATACCCTTCCCTTGGGTCGGCCAACCCAAGGGTCATCTTTATTTTAGCCCCCCCGGGCCAGTGCTTGTCTAAGTGTTGGTCCGAACCGAGTAGACTGCGGGCCCCCCTCGGGGAAACTCAAGGTCTGGTTTTACTCGTAGGATGTCTCATCTGGTGTTGCCCTGAGAACGAGATATGTGCAGCTCCTATCGGGATTTGTCGGCGCATCAGGCGGCTTTGCTGGTCTTGTTTTACCATTGTCGAAAGGTCTTGTAAACCGGGATTCCGAGTCTGATCGGGTCTTCCTGGGAGAAGGTATATCCTTCGTTGATCGCGAGAGCTTATCATGGGCTAAGTTGGGACACCCCTGCAGGGTATAATCTTTCGAAAGCCGTGCCTGTGGTTATAGGCAGATGGGAATTTGTTAATGTCCGGTTGTAGATAACTTGACACCAGATCCGAATTAAAACGCATCAACCGTGTGTGTAGCCGTGATGGTCTCTTCTGGGCGGAGTCCGGGAAGTGAACACGGTTTCTGGGTTATGTTTGACGTTAGTAGGAGTTCAGGATCACTTCTTGATCATTGCTAGCTTCACGACCGTTCCGCTTGCTCTCTTCTCGCTCTTATTTGCGTATGTTAGCCACCATATATGCTTAGTTTCTGCTGCAGCCTCACCACTTTACCCCTTCCTTCCCCTTTTAGCTTTGCTAGTCTTGATACCCATGGTAATGAGATTGCTGAGTCCTCGTGGCTCACAGATTACTACAACAACAGTTGCAGGTACAGGTTATGCGATGATCATGACGCGAGAGCGATGCTTGCTTGTATTGAGTTCTTCTTCTGCTTCTTCTTCGATCAAGGGATAGGTTCCAGGTCGGCAGCCTGGGCTAGCAGGGTGGATGTCGTTTGAGTTTCTGTTTGTGATTCATCCGTAGTCGGATGATGCTCTTATGTATTGTGATGTTGTATTTGAGTGGCATTGTATGCCTTATGTATGTATCCCCATCTATGTATGTGATGTTGATGTAATGATATCCACCTTGCAAAAGCGTTTCAATATGCGGGTCTATCCTTGGTGGGACCTTCGAGTTCCTTTTGGATAGGGTCGCATATTTGGCGTGACAGGTAGCCGGACACTTACGATTTTGCCAGGGGCTTGACCCTGCATGGCCATTCCCCCCCGCCGTCTTCGGCGTCGGGGGCGTAGTCCGGCAGAAGGGTCTTCCCCTTCTTGGACCCTCCGGCTTCCCCAGTTGGGGCGGCCTTTCGTTTCTTTCCTCCCCCCGTTGGAGGGGGAGAGGCATCTTCTTCTTCCTCCTCCTCGTCTTCGGAGGCGGAGGGTGCGTTGGGGTTGTCGGGAAAATCCGACGCCACCGGGCGCCGGGAACTCTTTCGGGTCCCCGCGGCCTTCTCCTTGGCCTTCTTCTCCGGCACCACGTGAGGTGCCGGAACCCGTAGCTTTGCTAATTGCGCGTCTGCTGGGCCTTTGGGCAAAGGAGCCGGATAGTCAAACTGTCCGGATGTCCTCTTCTAGTCCTGTCAAAGGAACGGGAGTTTAGATCCCACATAAAGTCACACTATGAAATTCGGGTACCCCGTAAGGGACTAAATGCGAGCTTACTTCGGAGGCTTGATGTTTGGTGCAGAATCCGCGATCCTCGATGATGGGAGGGGAGACCTCGGAACTCTTGAAAAGCACCTTCCAAGCGTCCTCGTGCTTCGTTTCGAAGAGCCAGGATAGAGTCTGGTGCTGGGCCGGGTCGAACTCCCACAAATTGAAGTCCCGTCGTTGGCACGGGAGGATCCGGCGGAAGAGCATGACCTGGACCACGTTGACAAGCTTGACCTTCTTGGTCACCAGGTATCGGACGCAGGTTTGGAGTCCGGTCACCTCTTCCAGATTGCCCCACAACAGGCCCGTCTCTTTCCAAGATGTGAGCCGGGTTGGGATGCCGGATCGGAATTCGGGGCCCGCTGCCCACTTAGGGTCACGCGGCTCGGTGATATAAAACCATCCCGATTTCCACCCTTTGATGGTTTCCACGAAGGCACCCTCGAGCCAGGTGACATTGGCTATCTTGCCCAACATGGCACCTCCGCATTCTACTTGTCGGCCTTGCACAACCTTCGGCTTGACGCTAAAGATCTTCAGCCATAGGCCAAAGTGGGGCTGGATGCGAAAGAAGGCCTCTCACACGACGATAAACGCCGAGATATTCAGAATGAAGTTCGGGGCCAGATCATGGAAGTCCAGGCCGTAGTAGAACATGAGCCCCCGGACGAACGGGTGAAGAGGAAAACCCAGTCCGCGGAGGAAATGGGGAAGAAAAACAACCCTTTCATGGGGCCTGGGGGTGGGGATGAGTTGCCCCACATCTGGAAGCCGGTGCGCGATGTCGTTAGACAAGTATCCGGCCTTCCTCAGGATTTTGATTTGCCCCTCCGTGACGGAGGAGGCCATCCATCTACCTCCCGCTCCAAACATGGTTGGAGAAGGTTGAGGTGGGAAGTGTGGGCTTGGGCGCTGGAGCTCGAGCGCGTAGGGACGGATAAGCAGAGGAGGAGGAAGGCGTGAATGGAAAGGGCGGATTCTTATCCCCTTATATGGGCGGCCAAAACTACGAGCCCCCCACCGGCCTAATAAAACTCGCTTATCTCCCAAGCGCCGTGGTTAATGGCGCGGTTGGGTTACCCACGCCCATATTGATGAGAATCCCGAAATAAGGGGACACGATCTCTGCTTTGACAAGACGTGCCAAGGAAACCGCCTCGCTAAACGCGCTGAGGTGGAACAATAAAATGAATAAAAGCCTGGCCGTGGCATGATGTCACGCTGCGGAATACGTCAGCAGATCCGATTAACGCAAATATTATTCTCTCTATGGTGGAATGTGGAACTTATTTTGCAGAGCCGGACACTACCCTGGTGTTCAACATCTTCTATGAAATATTCGGAGGAGGAACCCGCCTTGCAATGTCGAAGACAACTTGCGCGCCGGACTCGTTGTCATTGAAGCCTGGTTCAGGGGCTACTGAGGGAGTCCTGGATTAGGGGGTGTCCGGATGGCCGGACTAAGACCTTTGACCGGACTCCCGGACTATGAAGATACAAGATTGAAGACTCCGTCCCGTGTCCGGCTGGGACTTTCCTTGGCGTGGAAGGCAAGCTTGGCGATACGATATGAAGATCTCCTCCCATTGTAACCAACTCTGTGTAACCCTAGCCCTCTCCGGTGTCTATATAAACCGGAGAGTTTTAGTCCGTAGGACAAACAACAATCATACCATAGGCTAGCTTCTAGGGTTTAGCCACTCCGATCTCGTGGTAGATCTACTCTTGTACTACCCATATCATCAATATTAATCAAGAAGGAGTAGGGTTTTACCTCCATCGAGAGGGCCCGAACCTGGGTAAAAACATCGTGTCCCTTGTCTCCTGTTACCATCCGCCTAGACACACAGTTCGGGACCCCCTACCCGAGATCCACCGGTTTTGACACCGACAGTCCCCATCCGAGGTCGTATGCAAAAGTTATAGGCAAAACCATGCGCTACAGCAATATTGGCCGGATCATCCGGGCTGGGGTCCGGATCATTCGGGTAATTGGAGCACCAAGATTCCAGAAGGTTGGCACTGAAGCGGGATGATCTGGGTCAAGTCCCGGATGATCCGGGTAAAGGCCGGACAATCCGGGAAATCGTCCGGACGTCCGGACAAGTTTTTCTGCTGCAGACTTTAGAAAATAGCCCTAAACGCCCTCAAGATGGCCTCATATCAAAAAGTGTTCAACATGAAAGTTGTGCGTCTCGTCGACACAGTTGGTTTTGATATAAAAAACGTCCAAATACGAGGTCGTATGTGGATTCTAGAGTCAAAACAGTAAGCTGCTGTCAAAAAACTGGGCTAGGCCGGATCATCCGGGCCTTGAGCCGGACATCCGGGCCGGGGGTCGTGAATAGTCCGTGTCTTATTAGGTTTTGATGATTTGTACGGCTAGGCAAGTCCTTTTCTTGTACGGGAAGTCCATCCACCTCTTATATAGATAAGAGGTGACGGTCGATTGAACAACAACACACAATCGACAAATCAATCTATCATCTTTTACCTTTACTTTTACCTTCTCCCTTGTTCTTCTTCTTCCTCGTTCTTCGTTCGTTCTTCTTCATTGCAGGGCGGCGAACCTCGAGGCCCTAGGGGCGTTCAGGCCGACCTAGGGCAGTCCATAGCCGCCGCGCGCCCTGACGGGGTCCCTCCCTGGCGTGTGGGGTTTCGGGTCCTCAAAAGCACCCGCCAGATTGCTTGCGTACCGCGCTTCCGGACGGGTCTCCTTTGACATGAGCTGCGGTGCATCACCCTCGGTGTTGGAGGTACACGGTGACGTGTTCATGTGCGAACAGGACCTTTAGTCCCGGTTCCAGACAACAACCGCCACTAAAGGGTCTCGCTCCTGGCGCAACCCCTTTAGTTCCGGTTGGTGGCCCTTTAGTCTTGGTTGGTGTCTGGAATGGGACTAAAGGTCATTCGGTTCTAGACACCAACCGGGACTAAAAAATTCATATATATATATATATATACACACACACACACGCCCTGTCCGCGCCCTCTCCTTTGTTTTTTTGCCGTAGGTGATGGGAGGGGTGTGTGTTGTTCTGTTCTCACTTCCTATGCACATGAGGTGTTCGATGAAATGCCCAAGCCACATTTAAGCTTTCTCCTCTGTTCTTCCTCCAAGCTCAACCTTCAAACTCCATTTTCTCAAGATTTGTGTAGGTTTGGCGGTGCACAAACTATCCAAGTGTTCGAAAAGGTTATCAACTTCATCCTTTCATCTCTCACTGTTAGTTTAGCTCATTTCAAGTACTCTAGAAGTAGAGTGGTTTGTGGGTTTTAGTGGAGGCATGTATGTGGGAGTTTATTTGATATAGATGCACAATTTGAGCTCAAATTAACTTCTTAATTTGCACATGTGTAGGGTGTCGTCTCGTCCCCGTCCCCGTCCTCACCGCCGTCGATCGACCACGCCGATCTCGTCATCGACACCACCATGGTGAGCCTCTTGTTCTTATCTTCTTTTTTAAAAAAGTTCTTGCTTGTATGATTTAGATAACTACTTGATTAATTTTCTTACTTGTATTATTATTGTCATTATATAGTGTCGTCGTTTTGATATCCGCCCCATCGGCTCTCGTCCGGTCTATGATTCGGATGTGGTATATTATCTTTTATAACTATTTGTTTCATTTAGTGTTTATGACAATTGTGTTGACCAACTCGACATAGATGTATTTATCTAGGGGGTATGTGAACCGAAACTTCAAACCGACCCCCTTGTCGAGAGGTTAAATTTAGTTGAAAAAGAAAACAATTATTTGAAAGAAAATTTGAAAAGAAGTGAAGAAGAGAAGATGAAATTGGAGTTGCATGTCGTCGATGTCGTCGATCTACACAAGATCCAGATGGATGCAATGCGCTTGAAGATTAGAAAAATTAGAAATCTAGAGAATCCTCCACTGCCTTAGCTATCTCCGTCGCGTTAGCGGACTCCGCAGAATGTGCCGCGTCAGCTGACTCCGCCTCCTCCACCACCTCAACACCGGCGAAAGAGACCCGCCGCCGCTCTAGCGGCTAGTAGTACAACAACAAAGAAATCCAGAGCAGGTAGCGTCAAGAAGGCTCCTGCCAAGTTACCATACGACATGACTGAGGAGTAAAACAACGAGATCATGGCTGCCGATGTGAAACGCTAGTTTGGACGGAAATGTCCAGATCCAACGGAGAAAATAGATCCGGTAAAAGCGAATCGTTGTCTGGATGCCCTTACGCGACCACCATCGCCTCCGCCTCTATAACACTATGACCGTTGTATTGTGAAGACATTTGATGAAGTGAAGCTGTCGGGAAGTAGAAGTGGTGCAAGAAGTGGGAAAACAATTCCCCAGCTCAGCGAACAGGAAAAACAATCATGCCCTCTGCTAAAGGTGTTTCCCGATATCGCTAATGATTCGGGGGTAGCAGCCGCTGGTCCTGGTTTGACTCTTGGTGATTACTTAGGCGATGAGGTACAGTTCGAAATGGCCGAGTTACACGGAAAGCCTCTCATCAGACCTGAGCAGGTCCCGCATCTATGAACGACTATGAGAAGATTGCATGACTGGCACTTGAAAGCCTGTAAGGAAGGAAACGATAGTATCTACATGGGAATTAAACATGAGCACTACTTCAATGGAGTCGAGGCATTGTACATTGTATTTGAAGAATTATTCCAGTTATACAATCAAGACGCCCTCGACAAAACTATCGTCAGTTGCTATTGTCTGTAAGTATTTTTTGTAATTAAGTCTCCAACTCAGCTTGTTCATTGCATGTATAATTATCCTCACACTATATTATGCAGATTGAAGATCCTCGAATGCAAAAGAGGAAAAAATCTATGACATTTGGTTCATTAACCCAAATATCATAAATGAATTTATCGTTACAACACAACACCGAGGATACTGGGAAAAAAACTTGCTAAATGCGTTAATTCGACAACAAAACAAAAAGGAAATAATATTTCCTTACAGCCTTACTTACGACTGTTGCACTTCACTCGTTGCTCGTTCATTCACTTGCTCATGAACTCTCTGCCTGTTTCGCTTACTCGAGGTTAAGTGTAATTAATGAGTTATGCGTGTGCAAGTTCCACTTTATTCTGCTAGCCATTCAGCTTGACGCGGGAGTAGTAATTGTCTTGGACTCAAGATGTAAAGAGCCTAAGGAGTGGGCGAACATGAGTCAAATGCTCCAGAAGTAAGTTCAATCATTATCGCACCATATCTGCAACTTTCATTCATTTCCTGATATCAAGTAATCATTTTCTTTGTCGGGCAAGGTTTGGAAAAAGTTCGCCAAAGAGGCTATGGGTGAATGGGAAAAGGAGCTACAATTTTCACACCCCAAAGTAAGAGCATCTCTAGCAGACCCTGTAAAATGCTGACCCGCATAAGGCTTTTGCATTTCGGGAAAAATGGTATATTCGGGCTGGCGCGGGCAAGGTCAGACTCAAACCCCGCAAAACGGACCTATAAAAAAGGATATTCGGTGAATATGCTCTTTTACGGGTTGGCTACGCAGGATCTGCTCGGGCGCCGCCGCGTCGACCTGCAAACCGAAGACGCCCAACAATTGAATTTGACATCGATTCCTTTGCCAATACCTCTTGGCGGTTTGAG
This sequence comes from Triticum aestivum, assembly GCF_018294505.1. Classification (NCBI taxonomy): domain Eukaryota; kingdom Viridiplantae; phylum Streptophyta; class Magnoliopsida; order Poales; family Poaceae; genus Triticum; species Triticum aestivum. Next base: position 43,091,175 of record NC_057813.1, read on the forward strand.
ACGTACCCGTGCAAGCATCAAGAGACACCGCACTCCAATCCTTGATCAAGATTTGATCTTCTAAGATCGTGTAGTTCTTCGATCTCTGGCTTTTTTTTGCTTGCGCTTGCTCATACGCCCCCTCATCTATCTCCAATTCTTCTTCACCACCATGATCATCCACGCCGCCCTCCGTTTCATGGTAATTGAATGCAGTGAACAGGGCCTTATTGATATCAATGGTGTTGGTGTCCAACAAGTTCACGAACTCGGCAGTGGCATTGTTTGAACCACCGCTATAGTGAGCGACAACAAGTCACGAGCTACCGTAGTGGCGAAAAGCAAAGAAAATTGAAGAGACCGAAGAGGCATACCTTCTGGCCATTTCGTCAAACACCTCGCTAGCGGTGGAAGCAACGCCATTGAATGGCATTGCCGGGGAACCTCTTGCTGGGCGGAGGGAGTGAATGAAGGAGCTGACCTCTTTGTAGGAATCTTCTTCCGCTTTACGCCCGAGACCTTGCCGACCTTCTCTGCCGCCGACCAGGATCGTGCAGCGGCGTTGGTGCCCGGAGCGCGGGCCTTCCCGGCGGGGCCAGCCGGACTCCCACCCTGCACGACCATGTTGCCCTACCGCTTGCGGGCAGGCGCAATGGTGCCTTGGGCGACGGCGGAGCCAACATGGCCGGTGATGAGATCTGTCGGAGGGGATTGAGCGTGTGCGACCTCGATGGTGATAGGGGACGGTAGGGAGTCATCCATGGTGGTGAAGAACTGCTGAGGAAGATGCATCCTAGCGGGCGATGGCGGGAGGGGGGGAGTGGGAATGGTCGCGCATAAATTTCCCTCTCGCCAAATCTCGCTGCGGATAGGGGCCGAGCTCGGGTCGGCCCCCATCCAGTGAATCTAAAGGTTGAGGAGATCTTTTGCTGCGCCCCGCAAAAAAATTTATGGGTCGGACACGTTTGCGGTGTCTGGTCAGGCAGGATTTTCAGCACCGACCCATATTTTGGCGGTTATTTTGCGGGTAGCGGCTATATACGGGGTCTGCTAGAGATGCTCTAAGTAGTACTAACTAGTTCTGCACATCTCTCATTGATTCTAGTTTCAATACCATTATCATGCTTGATTATCATTTTGATTGAACTCTATTCTCGTAAAGTGCTTGTGGCAGGCACTCGGAAATAATTTGTGTGGATAGTATGTTTGCGAGTTCATTCTCCACTCGACCTCTGAGCAGGGCAGATCTTCAGAATAAATTGAAGTACGTAAAAAATATTCACAATTTTATTTTATTACCATCAATTGTGTTGAGTTTCATTTATGTATATTGTTGAGGAACGTAGCATGCAATTTCAAAAAAATTCCTACGCTCACGCAAGATCTATCTAGGAGATGCATGATACGTCTCCAACGTATCTATAATTTATGAAGTATTCATGCCATGTTTATAATATTTTTAAAATATTTTGGTATGATTTGATTAGAACTAACCCGGACTGATGCTGTTTTCAGTAGAACTATCGTGGTGGTGTTTTTGTGCAGAAACAAAAGTTCTCGGAATGCGCTGAAAATCAACGTAGAATATTTTTGGAAAATATAAAAAATAATGGAACGAAAAGCTACCGGAGGGGAGTCCCGAGGCCACCACGAGGGTGGAGGGTGCCCCCCCCAGGGCGCGCCCCCTTCCTCATGGACTCCCCATGGGCCCCCTTGACATGAAACCGACCCCAACCCCTCCTATAAATCCTAAAAACCCCAAAACAGAAGAGAGATCAGAAGTTCCACCGCCGCAAGCCTCCAGAACCACAATAAATCAATCTAGGCCCTCTCTAGCACCCTGCCGGAGGGGGCCATCATCACCGAAGGCCATGGGGGAGGATCTCAGAGGGTACATCATCGCCATGAAAGCCAAGGACCAGAGGGAGAACCTCTCCCCATCCAGGGGGAACCTCTCCTCCTCTGTCTCGGTGGTGCCAGAGTGCCATCGGGAGGGGAATCATCGCCGCGGTGATTGTCTTCATCAACATCACCATCATCATCACCATCCTCATCTCTTTACATGGTCCACTCTCCCGCACCCCGTTGTAATCACATACTTGAACATGGAGCTTTATGCCACATATTATGATCCAATGATGTGTTGCCATCCTATGATGTTTTGAGTAGATTTCCTTTGTCTTTGGGTTGATTGATGATCTAACTTTATGATAACAACACCTACTTTTATATTTTAGCTCTCCGATACCATGCAAAGTTATCCTCTTCATATCCACAACATAGTTTTATTTCTCGTTTCTAGTTGGAAGCAAACGCTCAGTGTACGTAGAGTTGTATCAGTGGCAGATAGGACTTGAGAGAATATTGATCTTACCTTTAGCTCCTTGTGGGTTCGACACTCCATACTTATCACTTCCATCTTTGGAAATTGCTACGATGATTCTATGCACTTGGGGATTATCAATGCATAGCAACGAGAGAGGGAGAGTGTGCCCACGTACCCTTGTAGACCGAAAGCTGAAGCGTTTTCCAACGCGGTTGATGTAGTCGAACTTCTTCTCGTTCCAACCAATCAAGTACCAATCGTACGGCACCTCCGAGTTCTGCACATGTCCAGCTCGATGACGTCCCTCGAACTCTTCATCCAGCAGAGTGTCAAGGAAGTAGAAGAGTACCGTCAGCACGACGGTGTGGTTACGGTGATGGTGAAGTTATCCGCACAGGGCTTGGCCTAAGCACTACGTGAATATGACCGGAGGCGTAAACTATGGAGGGGGGGGTGCCGCACACGGCTAAAAAACATTGGTGGTGTTCTAGGCGCCCCCTCCCCACGTATATAAAGGAGGGAGGTGTTGGGGAACGCGGTAATTTTAAAAAATTTCCTACGATCACGCAAGATCTATCTAAGTGATGCATAGCAACGAGAGGGGAGAGTGTTGTCTACGTACCCTCATAGACCGAAAGCGGAAGCGTTATGATAACGTGGTTGATGCAGTCGTACGTCTTCACGATCCGACTGATCCTAGCACTAAAGGTACGGTACCTCCGCGATCTGCACATGTTCAGCTCGGTGACGTCTCACAAACTCTAGATCCAGCTGACGTCGAGGGAGAGTTTCGTCAGCACGACGGCGTGTTGACGGTGATGATGAAGTTACCAGCGTAGGGCTTCGCCTAAGCACTACGACGATATGACCAAGGTGGAAAACTGTGGAGGGGGGCACCGCACACGGCTAAAACAATTGCCAACTTGTGTGTCCTAGGGTGCCCCTGCCCCCGTATATAAAGGATCAAGGGGGAAGGCCGGCCGGCCCTCATGGGGCGCGCCCCAAGTAGGATTCCTACTAGGAATCCTATTCCTAGTAGGTTTCCAACAAGGGAAGAGAGGGGGAAGGAGGAAGGAAGAGGGGGAAGGGAAGGAGGGGGGGGGCGCTGCCCCCTTCCCTTGTCCTATTCAGACTCATGGGGGGAGGGGGGTGGCCAGCCCCTCCTGGCCCTTCCTCTTCTCCCACTAAGGCCCATATAGGCCCACTATTTCCCCCGGGGGTTCTGGTAACCCTCCGGCACTCCGGTTTTATCTGAAACTTCTTCGGAACACTTTTGTTGTCCGAATATAGTCATTCAATATATCAATCTTTATGTCTCGACCACTTTGAGACTCCTCATCATGTCCGTGATCACATCCGGGACTCCGAACAATCTTCGATACATCAAAACACATAAAATCATAATACCAATCGTCATCGAACGTTAAGCGTGCGGACCCTACGGGTTTGAGAACTATGTAGACATGACCGAAATACGTCTCCAGTCAATAACCAATAGCGAAATCTGGATTCTCATATTGGTTCGTACATATTGTACGAAGATCTTTACCAGTCAAACCACATAACAACATACGTTGTTCCCTTTGTCATTGGTATGTTACTTGCCCGAGATTCGATCGTCAGTATCATCATACCTAGTTCAATCTCGTTACCGGCAAGTCTCTTTACTCATTCCGTAATACTTCATCCCGCAACTAACTCATTAGTTACAATGCTTGCAAGGCTTGTAGTGATGAGTATTATGCAGAGGGCCCAGAGATACCTCTCCGAAACATGGAGTGACAAATCCTAATCTCGATATATGCCAAACCGACAAACACCTTAGGAGACACCTGTAGAGCACCTTTATAATCACCCTTTTATGTTGTGACGTTTGGTAGCACACAAAGTGTTCCTCTGGTATTCGGGAGTTGCATAATCTCATAGTCCGAGGAACTTGTATAAGTCATGAAGAAAGCAGTAGCAATTAAACTGACACGATCATAATGCTAAGCTAACGGATGGGTCATGTCGATCACATCATTCTCCTAATGATGTGATCCCATTCATCAAATGACAACACATGTCTACGGTTAGGAAACATAACCATCTTTGATTAACGAGCTAGTCAAGTAGAGGCATACTGGGGACTATAAGTTTTGTCTATGTATTCACACATGTACTAAGTTTCGGCTTAATAAAATTCTAGCATGAATAATATGTTGGGGAACATTGCATAAAATAAAAAAATTCCTACGTTCACCAAGATCAATCTATGAGTTCATCTAGCAACGAGAGAGAGAGAGATGCATCTACATACCACTTGTAGATCGCGTGCGGAAGCGTTCAAGAGAACGGGGTTGAGGTAGTCGTTCTCGTCGTGATCCTATCACCGGAGATCCTAGCGCCGTACGGACGGCACCTCCGCGTTCAAAACACGTACGGTCAGCGTGACGTCTCCTCCGTATTGATCCAGCAAGGGGAAAGGAGAGGTTGATGAAGAACCAGCAGCACGACGGCGTGGTGGTGGATGCAGCAGGACTCCGGTAGGGCTTCGCCAAGCAACTGCGGGAGGAGGAAGAGGTGTACCAGGGGGAGGGAGGCGCCAAGACTCAGGGTGCCGCTGCCCTCCCTCCCCCCTCCTTTATATAGGCCCACAGGGGGGTGCCAGCCCTGGAGATTGAATCTCCCAAGGGGGGCGGTGGCCAGGGGGTTGGAGTGCCCCCCAAGGCAAGTGGTGTGCCCCCCACCCTAGGGTTTCCAACCCTAGGCGCAGGGGGGCCCAAGTGGGGGGCGTACCAGCCCACCAGGGGCTGGTTCCCTCCCCACTTCAGCCCACGGGGACCTCCGGGATAGGTAGCCCCACCCGCTGGACCCCCGGGACCCTTCCAGTGGTCCCGGTACAATACCGGGTGACCCCAAAACTTTCCCGATGGCCGAAACAGCACTTCCTATATATAATTCTTTACCTTGGGACCATTCCGGAACTCCTCGTGACGTCCAGGATCTCATCCGGGACTCCGAACAACATTCGTTTGCTGCATACTCTTATTCATACAACCCTAGCGCCATCGAACCTTAAGTGTGTAGACCCTACGGGTTCGGGAGACATGCAGACATGACCGAGACGGCTCTCCGGTCAATAACCAACAGCGGGATCTGGATACCCATGTTGGCTCCCACATACTCCTCGATGATCTCATCGGATGAACCACGATGTCGAGGATTCAAGCAACCCCGTATACTATTCCCTTTGTCAGACGGTATGTTACTTGCCCGAGATTCGATCGTCGGTATCCCAATACCTCGTTCAATCTCGTTGCCGGCAAGTCACTTTACTCGTACCGTAATGCATGATCCCGTGACCAGACACTTGGTCACTTTGAGCTCATTATGATGATGCACTACCGAGTGGGCCCAGTGATACCTCTCCATAATACGGAGTGACAAATCCTAGTCTCGATCCGTGTCAACCCAACAGACACTTTCGGAGATACCTGTAGTGCACCTTTATAGTCACCTAGTTACGTTGTGACGTTTGGTACACCCAAAGCACTTCTACGGTATCCGGGAGTTACACGATCTCATGGTCTAAGGAAGAGATACTTGACATTGGAAAAGCTCTAGCAAAATGAACTACACGATCTTGTGCTATGCTTAGGATTGGGTCTTGTCCATCACATCATTCTCCTAATGATGTGATCCCGTTATCAACGACATCCAATGTCCATAGTCAGGAAACCATGACTATCTGTTGATCAACGAGCTAGTCAACTAGAGGCTCACTAGGGACATGTTGTGGTCTAAGTATTCACACGTGTATTACGATTTCCGGATAATACAATTATAGCATGAATAAAAGACAACTATCATGAACAAAGAAATATAATAATAATCCATTTATTATTGCCTCTAGGGAATATTTCCAACAGTCTCCCACTTGCACTAGAGTCAATAGTCTAGTTACATTGTGATGAATCGAACCCCCATAGAGTTCTGGTGTTGATCATGTTTTGCTCGCGGAAGAGGTTTAGTCAATGGATCTGCGACATTCAGATCCATATGTACTTTGCAAATATCTATGTCTCCATCTTGAACGTTCTCACGGATGGAGTTGAAACGACGCTTGATGTGCCTGGTCTTCTTGTGAAACCTGGGCTCCTTGGCAAGGGCAATAGCTCCAGTGTTGTCATAGAAGAGAGTGATCGGCCCCGACGCATTGGGTATGACTCCTAGGTCGGTGATGAACTCCTTCATCCATATTGCTTCATGCGCTGCCTCCGAGGCTGCCATGTACTCCGCTTCACATGTAGATCCTGCCACGATGCTCTGCTTGCAACTGCACCAGCTTACTGCTCCACGATTCAACATATACACGTATCCAGTTTGTGACTTAGAGTCATCCAGATCTGTGTCGAAGCTAGCGTCGACGTAACCCTTTACGACGAGCTCTTCGTCACCTCCATAAACGAGAAATATGTCCTTTGTCCTTTTCAGGTACTTTAGGATATTCTTGACCGCTGTCCAGTGTTCCTTGCCGGGATTACTTTGGTACCTACCTGCCAAACTTACGGCAAGGTTTACATCTGGTCTGGTACACAGCATGGCATACATAATAGATCCTATGGCTGAGGCATAGGGGATGACACTCATCTCTTCTTTATCTGTTGCCGTGGTCGGGCATTGAGCCGAGCTCAATCTCACACCTTGCAATATAGGAAAAAACCCTTTCTTGGACTGATCCATTTTGAACTTCTTCAAAATCTTATCAAGGTATGTGCTTTGTGAAAGACCTATGAGGCATCTCGATCTATCCCTATAGATCTTGATGCCTAATATGTAAGCAGCTTCTCCAAGGTCCTTCATTAAAAAACACTTATTCAAGTAGGCCTTAATGCTGTCCAAGAATTCTATATCATTTCCCATCAAAAGTATGTCATCTACATATAATATGAGAAATGCTACAGAGCTCTCACTCACTTTCTTGTAAACGCAGGCTTCTCCATAAGTCTGTATAAACCCAAACGCTTTGATCATCTCATCAAAGCGAATGTTCCAACTCCGAGATGCTTGCACCAGCCCATAAATGGATCGCTGGAGCTTGCGTACTTTGTTAGCATTCTTAGGATCGACAAAACCTTCTGGCTGCATCATATACAGCTCTTCCTTAAGATAACCGTTAAGGAATGCCGTTTTGACGTCCATCTGCCATATCTCATAATCATAGTATGCGGCAATTGCTAACATGGTTCGGACGGACTTCAGCTTCGCTACGGGAGAGAAAGTCTCATCGTAGTCAACCCCTTGAACTTGCCGATAACCCTTAGCGACAAGTCGAGCTTTATAGATGGTGACATTACCATCCGCGTCTGTCTTCTTCTTAAAGATCCATTTGTTTTCTATCGCTCGCCGATCATCGGGCAAGTCTGTCAAAGTCCATACTTTGTTTTCATACATGGATTCTATCTCGGATTGCATGGCTTCAAGCCATTTGTTGGAATCTGGGCCCGCCATCGCTTCTTCATAGTTCGAAGGTTCACCGTTGTCTAACAACATGATTTCCAGGACAGGGTTGCCATACCACTCTGGTGTGGAACGTGTCCCTGTGGACCTACGAAGTTCAGTAGCAACTTGATCCGAAGTACCTTGATGATCATCATTAATTTCCTCTCCAGTCGGTGTAGGCACCATAGGAACATTTTCCTGAGCTGCACTACTTTCCGGTTCAAGAGGTAGTACTTCATCGAGTTCTACTTTCCTCCCACTTACTCCTTTCGAGAGAAACTTTTTTTCCAGAAAGGATCCGTTCTTGGCAACAAAGATCTTGCCTTCGGATCTAAGGTAGAAGGTATACCCAATGGTTTCCCTTAGAGTATCCTATGAAGACGCATTTTTCCGACTTGGGTTCGAGCTTTTCAGGTTGAAGTTTCTTGACATAAGCATCGCATCCCCAAACTTTTAGAAACGACAGCTTAGGTTTCTTCCCAAACCATGATTCATACGGTGTCGTCTCAACGGATTTAGACGGTGCCCTATTTAAAGTGAATGTAGTTGTCTCTAGAGCGTATCCCCAAAATGATAGCGGTAAATCGGTAAGAGACATCATAGATCGCACCATATCCAATAGAGTGCGATTACGACGTTCGGACACACCATTACGCTGAGGTGTTCCAGGCGGCGTGAGTTGTGAAACGATTCCACATTTTCTTAAGTGTGTACCAAATTCATGACTTCAATATTCTCCTCCACGATCTGATCGTAAGAATTTTATCTTTCGGTCACGTTGATTCTCTACCTCATTATGAAATTCCTTGAACTTTTCAAAGGTCTCAGACTTGTGTTTCATCAAGTAGACATACCCATATCTACTCAAGTCATCAGTGAGAGTGAGAACATAACGATATCCTCCGCGAGCCTCAACGCTCACTGGACCATACACATCAGTATGTATGATTTCCAATAAGTTGGTTGCTCACTCCATTGTTCCGAAGAACAGAGTCTTGGTCATTTTGCCCATGAGGCATGGTTCGCATGTGTCAAATGATTCATAATCGAGAGACTCTAAAAGTCCATCAGCATGGAGCTTCTTCATGCGCTTGACACCAATGTGACCAAGGCGGCAGTGCCACAAGTATGTGGGACTATCATTATCAACTTTACATCTCTTGGTATTCACACTATGAATATGTGTAACATTACGTTCGAGATTCATTAAGAACAAACAATTGACCATCGGGGCATGACCATAAAACATATCTCTCATATAAATAGAACAACCATTATTCTCGGATTTAAATGAGTAGCCATCTCGTATTAAACGAGATCCAGATACAATGTTCATGCTCAAACTTGGCACTAAATAACAATTATTGAGGTTCATAACTAATCCCGTGGGTAAATGTAGAGGTAGCGTGCCGACGGCGATCACATCGACCTTGGAACCATTCCCGACACGCATCGTCACCTCGTCCTTCGCCAGTCTCCGCTTATTCCGCAGCTCCTGCTGTGAGTTACAAATATTAGCAATGGCACCAGTATCAAATACCCAGGAGTTACAACGAGTACTGGTAAGGTACACATCAATTACATGTATATCACATATACCTTTAGTGTTGCCGGCCTTCTTGCCCGCTAAGTATTTGGGGCAGTTCCGCTTCCGGTGACCCTTCCCTTTGCAATAAAAGCACTCAGTCTCAGGCTTGGGTCCATTCTTTGACTTCTTCCTGGCAACTGGCTTACCGGGCGTGGCAACATCTTTGCCGTCCTTCTTGAAGTTCTTCTTACCCTTGCCCTTCTTGAACTTAGTGGTCTTATTGACCATCAACACTTGATGTTCTTTCTTGATTTCAACCTCTGCTGACTTCAGCATTGAAAATACTTCAGGAATGGTCTTCACCATCCCCTGCATATTGTAGTTCAGCACAAAGCTCTTGTAGCTCGGTGGGAGCGACTGAAGGATTCTGTCAATGACCTCCTCGTCCGGGAGGTTGATCTCCAGTTGGGACAGGCGGTTGTGCAACCCAAACATTTTGAGTATGTGCTCACTGACAGAACTGTTTTCCTCCATCTTACAACTATAGAACTTGTCGGAGACTTCATATCTCTCGACCCGGGCATGAGCTTGAAAAACCATTTTCAGCTCCTCGAACATCTCATATGCTCCGTGTCGCTCAAAACGCTTTTGGAGCCCCGGTTCTAAGCTGTAAAGCATGCCGCACTAAACGAGGGAGTAATCATCAGCACGTGACTGCCAAGCGTTCATAACGTCTTGGTTCTCTGGGATGGGTGCTTCACCTAGCGGTCCTTCTAGGACATATGCTTTCTTGGCTGCTATGAGGATGATCCTCAGGTTCCGGACCCAGTCCGAATAGTTGCTGCCATAATCTTTCAGCTTGGTTTTCTCTAGGAACGCGTTGAAGTTCATGTTGACATGAGCGTTGGCCATTTGATCTACAAGACATATTTTGCAAAGATTTTAGACTAAGTTCATCATAATTAAGTTCATCTAATCAAATTATTTAATGAACTCCCACTCAGATTGACATCCCTCTAGTCATCTAAGTGTTACACGATCCGAGTCGACTAGGCTGTGTCCGATCATCACGTGAGACGGACTAGTCATCATTGGTGAACATCTCCATGTTGATCGTATCTTCCATACGACTCATGTTTGACCTTTCGGTCTCTTGTGTTCCGAGGCCATGTCTGTACATGCTAGGCTCGTCAAGTTAACCCTAAGTGTTTTGCATGTGTAAAACTGTCTTACACCCATTGTATGTGAACGTAAGGATCTATCACACCCGATCATCACGTGGTGCTTCGAAACGACGAACTTTAGCAATGGTGCACAGTTAGGGGGAACACTTTCTTGAAATTATTATAAGGGATCATCTTATTTACTACCGCCGTTCTAAGTAAAAAAGATGCATAAAACATAATAAACATCACATGCAATTATATAAAGTAGTGACATGATATGGCCAATATCATATAGCTCCTTCGATCTCCATCTTCGGGGCTCCATGATCATCTTTGTCACCGGCATGACACCATGATCTCCATCATCGTGCCTTCATGAAGTTGCTCGCCAACTATTACTTCTACTACTATAGCTAACGGTTTAGCAATAAAGTAAAGTAATTACATGGCGTTAAATCATTGACACGCAGGTCATACAATAATTAGGACAACTCCTATGGCTCCTGCCGGTTGTCATACTCATCGACATGCAAGTCGTGATTCCTATTACAAGAACATGATCTCATACATCACAATATATCATTCATCATTCATCACAACTTCTGGCCATATCACATCACATGACAATTGCTGCAAAAACAAGTTAGACGTCCTCTAATTGTTGTTGCATCTTTTACGTGGCTGCAATTGGGTTCTAGCAAGAACGTTTTCTTACCTACGAATAACCAGAACGTGATTTTGTCAACTTCTATTTATCCTTCATAAGGACCCTTTTCATCGAATCCGCTCCAACTAAAGTAGGAGAGACAGACACCCTCTAGCCACCTTATGCAACTAGTGCATGTCAGTCGATGGAACCTGTCTCACGTAAGCGTACGTGTAAGGTCGGTCTGGGCCGCTTCATCCCACAATACCGCTGAAGCAAGAAAAGACTAGTAGTGGCAAGCAAGTTGACAAGATCTACGCCCACAACAGATTTGTGTTCTACTCGTGCAATAGAGAACTACGCATAGACCTAGCTCATGATGCCACTGTTGGGGAACATTGCATAAAATAAAAAATTTCCTACGTCCACCAAAATCAATCTATGAGTTCATCTAGCAACGAGAGAGAGAGATGCATCTACATACCACTTGTAGATGGCGTGCGGAAGCGTTCAAGAGAACGGGGTTGAGGTAGTCGTTCTCGTCGTGATCCTATCACCGGAGATCCTAGCGCCGAACGGACGGCACCTCCGCGTTCAGCACATGTACGGTCAGCGTGACGTCTCCTCCGTATTGATCCAGCAAGGGGAAAGGAGAGGTTGATGAAGATCCAGCAGCATTACGGCGTGGTGGTGGATGCAGCAGGACTCCGGCAGGGCTTCGCCAAGCAACTGCGGGAGGAGGAAGAGGTGTAGCAGGGGGAGGGAGGCACCAAGACTCAGGGTGCCGCTGCCCTCCCTCCCCCCTCCTTTATATAGGCCCCCAGGGGGGCGCCGGCCCTAGAGATTGAATCTCCCAAGGGGGGCGGCGGCCAGGGGGTTGGAGTGCCCCCCAAGACAAGTGGTGCGCCCCCCACCCTAGGGTTTCCAACCCTAGGCGCAGGGGGGGCCCAAGTGGGGGGCGCACCAGCCCACCAGGAGCTGGTTCCCTCCCCACTTCAGCCCACGGGGCCCTCCGAGATAGGTGGCCCCACCCGGTGGACCCCCGGGACCCTTCCGGTGGTCCCGGTACAATACCGGGTGACCCCGAAACTTTCCCGATGGCCGAAACAACACTTCCTATATATAATTCTTTACCTCTGGACCATTCCGGAACTCCTCGTGACGTCCGGGATCTCATACGGGACTCCGAACAACATTCAATTTGCTGCATACTCATATTCATACAACCCTAGCGCCACTGAACCTTAAGTGTGTAGACCCTACGGGTTCGGGAGACATGCAGACATGACCGAGACGGCTCCCCGGTCAATAACCAACAGCGGGATCTGGATACCCATGTTGTCTCCCACATACTCCTCGATGATCTCATTGGATGAACCACGATGTCGAGGATTCAAGCAACCCCGTATACTATTCCCTTTGTCAGACGGTATGTTACTTGCCCGAGATTCGATCGTCGGTATCCCAATACCTCGTTCAATCTCGTTGCCGGCAAGTCACTTTACTCTTACCGTAATGCATGATCCCGTGACCAGACACTTGGTCACTTTGAGCTCATTATGATGATGCACTACCGAGTGGGCCCAGTGATACCTCTCTGTAATACGGAGTGACAAATCCTAGTCTCGATCCGTGTCAACCCAACAGACACTTTCGGAGATACCTGTAGTGAACCTTTATAGTCACCTAGTTATGTTGTGACGTTTGGTACACCCAAAGCACTTCTACGGTATCCGGGAGTTACACGATCTCATGGTCTAAGGAAGAGATACTTGACATTGGAAAAGCTCTAGCAAAACGAACTACACGATCTTGTGCTATGCTTAGGATTGGGTCTTGTCCATCACATCATTCTCCTAATGATGTGATCCCGTTATCAACGACATCCAATGCCCATAGTCAGGAAACCATGACTATCTGTTGATGGACGAGCTAGTCAACTAGAGGCTCACTAGGGACATGTTGTGGTCTAAGTATTCACATGTGTATTATGATTTCCGGATAATACAATTATAGCATGAATAAAAGACAACTATCATGAACAAAGAAATATAATAATAATCCTTTTATTATTGCCTCTAGGGCATATTTCCAACATAATAAACATTTATCATGAATTAAGGAAATAAATAATGACTTTATTATTGCCTCTAGGGCATATTTCCTTCAGTCTCCCACTTGCACTAGAGTCAATAATCTAGTTCACATCACCATGTGATTTAACACCAATATTCACATCTGTATGTGATTAACACCCATAGTTCACATGATCATGTGACCAACACCCAAAGGGTTTACTAGAGTCAATAATCTAGTTCACATCTCTATGTGATTAACACCCAAAGAGTACTAAGATGTGATCATGTTTTGATCGTGAGAGAAGTTTAGTCAACGGGTCTGTCACATTCAGAGCCATGTGTATTTTGCAAATATTCTATGTCTACAATGCTCTGCATGGAGCTACTCTAGCCAATTGCTCCCACTTTCAATATGTATCCAGATTGAGACTTAGAGTCATCTGGATCGGTGTAAAAGCTTGCATCGATGTAATCTTTACGACGAGCTCTTTTATCACCTCCATAATCGAGAAATATTTCCTTAGTCCTCACTAAGGATAATTTTGACCGATGTCCAGTGATCTACTCCTAGATCAAAATTGTACTCCCTTGCCAAACTCAGGGGAGGGTACACAATAGGTCTGGTACACAACACAACATACTTTATAGAACCTATGACTGTGGCATAGAGAATGAATTTCATTCTCATTCTATTTTCTGTAGTGGTCGGGCTTTGAGTCTTACTCAACTTTACACCTTGTAATACAAGAAAGAACCCTTTCTTTGACTGGTCCATTTTGAACTTCTTCAAAACTTTATCAAGGTATGTGCTTTGTGAAAATCCAATTAAGTGTCTTGATCTATCTCTATAGATCTTGATGCTCAATATGTAAGCAGCTTCACCGAGGTCTTTCATTGAAAAATCTCTTATTCAAATATCCCTTTATGCTATCCAAAAATTCTATATCATTTCCAATCAACAATATGTCATCCACATATAATATTAGAAATGCTACTGAGCTCCACTCACTTTCTTGTAACTACAGGCTTCTCCAAAACTCTGTATAAAACCATATTCTTTGATCACACTATCAAAGCGTTTATTCCAACTCCAAGAGGCTTGCACCAGTCCATAAATGGATCACTGGAGCTTGCACACTTTGTTAGCACCCTTTGCATCGACAAAACCTTCTGGTTGTATCATATACAACTCTTCTTCCAGAAATCTATTCAGGAATGCAGTTTTGACATCCATTAGCCAAATTTCATAATCATAAAATGCAGCAATTGCTAACATGATTCAGACAGACTTAAGCATAGCTACAGATGAGAAAGTCTCATCGTAGTCAACTCCTTGAACTTGTCGAAAACCTTTTGCAATAAGTCGAGCTTTGTAGATAGTAACACTACTATCAGAGTTCGTCTTCCTCTTGAAGATCCATTTATATTCTATGGCTTGCCGATCATCGGGCAATTCCACCAAAGTCCACACTTTGTTCTCATACATGGATCCCATCTCAGATTTCATGGCCTCAAGCCATTTCGCGGAATCTGGGCTCATCATCGCTTCCTCATAGTTCGTAGGTTCATTATGGTCTAGTAACATCACTTCCAAAATAGGACTATCGTACCACTCTGGTGTGGACCGTACTCTGGAAGACCTATGAGGTTCTGTAGTAACTTGATCTGAAGTTTCATGATCATCATCATTGGCTTCCTCACTAATTGGTGTAGAAATCACTCGAACTGATTTCTGTAATGAACTACTTTCCAATTCCGGAGAAGGTACAATTACCTCATCTAGTTCTACTTTCCTCCCACTCACTTCTTTCGAGAGAAACTCCTTCTCTAGAAAGGATCCATTCTTAGCAATGAATATCTTGCCTTCGGATCTGTGATAGAAGGTGTACCCAACAGTTTCCTTTGGGTATCCTATGAAGACACACTTATTCGATTTGGGTTCGAGCTTATCAGGTTCAAGCTTTTTCACATAAGCATCGCAGCCCCAAATTTTAAGAAACGACAACTTCGGTTTCTTGTCAAACCATAGTTCATAAGGTGTCGCCTCAACGGATTTCGATGGTGCCCTATTTAAAGTGAATGCAGCTGTCTCTAATGCATAACCCCAAGATGATAGTGGTAAGAGACATCATAGATCACACGATATCCAATAAAGTGTGGTTACAACATTCGGACACACCATTACGCTGTGGAGTTCCAGGTGGCGTGAGCTGTTAAACTATTCCACATTATTTTAAATGAAGGCCAAACTCATAACTCAAATATTCTCCTCCACGATCAGATCATAGAAACTTTATTTTCTTGTTATGATGATTCTCCACTCCACTCTAAAATTCTTTGAAATTTTCAAATTTTTCAGACTTGTGTTTCATTAAGAAGATATACCCATATCATGCTCAAATTCATCTGTGAAGGTCACAAAATAACGATACCTGCCACGAGCATCAACACTCACTGGACCGCATACATTGGTATGTATTATTTCCAGTAAGTCACTATCTCGTTCCATTGTTCCGGAGAACGGAGTTTTAGTCATCTTGCCCATAAGGCACGGTTCGCAAGCATCAAATGATTCATAATCAAGTGATTCCAAAAGTCCATCTTTATGGAGTTTCTTCATGCGCTTTACACCGATATGACCCAAACGGCAGTGCCACAAATATGTTGCACTATCATTATCAACTTTGCATCTTTTGGCATCAATATTATGAATATGTGTATCACTATGATCAAGATTCAATAAACCATCAATATTGGGTGTATGTCCATAGAAGGTTTTATTCATGTAAACAGAATAAAAATTTATTCTCTGTCTTAGATGAATAATCATATCGCAATAAACATGATCTAATCATATTTATGCTCAACGCAAAAACCAAATAACATTTATTTAGGTTCGACACTAATCTCGAAAATATAGGGAGTGTGCGATGATGATCATATCAATCTTGGAACCACTTCCAACACACATCATCACTTCACCCTCAACTAGTCTCTGTTTATTCTGTAACTCCTGTTTCGAGTTACTAATCTTAGCAACCGAACAAGTATCAAATACCCAGGGGCTACTATAAACACTAGTAAGGTACACATCAATAACCTGCATATCAAACACACCCTTGTTCACTTTGCCATCCTTCTTATCCACCAAATATTCAGGTTGTTTTCGCTTCCAGTGACCATTTCCTTTGAAGTAGAATCACTCAGTTTCAGGCTTTGGTCCAGCATTGGGCTTCTTCGCGGGAGGACAACTTGCTTGCCATTCTACTTGAAGTTTCCTTTTTTCCCTTTTCCCTTTTCTTGAAACTAGTGGTCTTGTCAATCATCAACACTTGATGCTCTTTCTTGATTTCTACCTTCATCGATTTCAGCATCACGAAGAGCTCGGGATTCATTTTCGTCATCCCTTGCATACTATAGTTCATCATGAAGTTCCAGTAACTTGGTGATGGTGACTAGAGAACTCGGTCAATCACTATCTTATCTGGAAGATTAAATCCCACTTGATTCAAGCGATTGTAGTACCCAGACAATCTGAGCACATGCTCACTGCTTGAGCTATTCTCCTCCATCTTTTAGCTATAGAACTTGTTGGAGACTTCATCTCTCTCAACTCGGGTATTTTCTTGAAATATTAACTTCAACTCCTGGAACATCTCATATGGTCCATGATGACCCACAAGAGTAGGGGATCTATTGTAGTCCTTTCGATAAGTAAGAGTGTCGAACCCAACGAGGAGCAGAAGGAAATGATAAGCAGTTTTCAGTAAGGTTTTCTCTGCAAGCACTGAAATTGTAGGTGATAGATAGTTTTGTGATAAGATAAATAGTAACGAGCAACAAGTAAATAAAGTAAATAAAGTGCAGCAAGGTGGCACAATCCTTTATGTAGCAAAGGATAAGCCTGGACAATTTCTAATAATAATAAAGGAGCTCCCGAGGACACATTGGGAATTATCGTCAAGCTAATTTTCATCACGTTCATATGATTCGGGTTCGGTACTTTGATAATTTGATATGTGGGTGGACCGGTACTTGGGTACTGACCTAACTTGGACAAGCATCCCACTTATGATTAACCCCTATTGCAAGCATCCGCAACTACAAAAAGGAGTATTAAGGTAAACCTAACCACAACATTAAGCGTATGGATCCATATCAGCCCCTAACGAAGCAACGCATAAACTAGGGTTTAAGCTTCTGTTACTCTAGCAACCCATCATCTACTTATTACTTCCCCATGCCTTCCTCTAGGCCCAAATAATGGTGAAGTGTCATGTAGTCGACGTTCACATAACACCACTAGAGGAAAAGACAACATACATCTCATCAAAATATCGAACGGATACCAAATTCACATGACTACTAATAGCAAGACTTCACCCATGTCCTCAGGAACAAACGTAACTAATCACGAAGCATATTCATGTTCATAATCAGAGGGGTAATAATATGCATAAAGGATCTGAACATATGATCTTCCACCAAGTAAACCAGTTAGCATCAACTACAAGGAGTAATCAACACTACTAGCAACCCACAGATACCAATTTGTAGTTTTGATACAAGATTGGATACAAGAGATGAACTAGGGTTTTGAGAGGCGATGGTGCTGGTGAAGATGTTGATGGATATTGACCCCCTCCCGATGAGAGGATCGTTGGTGATGACGTTGGTGCTGATTTCCCCCTCTCGGAGGGAAGTGTCCCCGGCAGAACAGCTCCGCCAGAGCCCTAGATTGATTCCGCCAAGGTTCCGCCTCGTGGCGGTAGAGTTTCGTCCCGTAAGCTTGCCCACGATTTTTTTCAGGGTAAAAGTGATGATATAGCAGAAGATGGATGCCGGAGGCCCACCAGGGGGCCCAGGAGATAGGGGCACGCTTTATAGGGGGCGGGGGGGCGCCCCCTGTCTCCTGAATAGGGTGTGGGCCCCCTGGCCTATTTCTTTTGATAAAAAATTCTTATTAAATCCAAAAAGTTGTTTCGTGGAGTCTCAGGACTTTTGGAGCTGTGCAGAATAGGTTTCCAACGTTTGCTCCCTTTCCAGCCAGAATTCCAGCTGCCGGCATTCCCCCTCTTCATGGTAAACTTTGTAAAATAAGATAGAATAGCCATAAGTATTGAGACATAATGTGTAATAACAACCCATAATGCAATAAATATTGATATAAAAGCATGATGCAAAATGGACGTATCAACTCCCCCAAGCTTAGACCTTGCTTGTCCTCAAGCGGAAGCCGAAATCGAAAAATATGTCCACATGTTTAGAGATAGAGGTGTCGATAATAATAAAATACGGACATGATGGCATCATGATCATTCTAATAACTTCAACATATATAGATTTTATCATATGATTTCCTATGCTAAAGTGACAAGCAATTCACAATGTCAAGTATGGTTCAAAAACTTCATTGGGAACTAACAAACTATAATCTCAGTCATTGAAGCAATTGCAATTTATCGTAACATCAGAAAGAGTCCATAATAGAGCTTTTCAGCAAGCTCACATACTCAACTATCTCGTAGTCTCCTACAATTGCTAACACTCACGCAGTACTTGTGGTTATAGAGTTTAAGCCAGACACTGAGAAAGATAGAGGCTTATTGTGTTGCCTCCCAACATATTCACCTTTAGGTGATGTCAACAATAATAGCCCATGCTAACTTACATTCAATTGGATATATATCATGATCTTTCAAACACGAGGAGCTTGCCAAAGGATAAAATGAAAAAGGGAAAGGTGAGGATCACCTTGACTCAAGCATAAAGAAAAAAACATAAAGTAAAAGATAGGCCTTTCGCAGAGGGAAGCAGAGGTTGTCATGCATGTTTAGGGTTAACGCACAAAATCTTAATGCAAAAGAACGTCACTTTATATTGCCCCTTGTATGTGGACCTTTATTATGCAGTCCGTCGCTTTTATTACTTCCACAACAAGTTCGTACAAAGCTTATTTTCTCTGCACTAATAAGTCATGCATATTTAGAGAGCAATTTTTATTGCTTGCACCGATTACAACTTACTTGAAGGATTACTCAATCCATAGGTAGGTATGGTGGACTCTCATGGCAAAACTGGGTTTAAGGATAATTGGAAGCACAAGTAGTATCTCTACTTGGTGCAAGGAATTTGGCTAGCATGAGGGGGAAAGGCAAGCTCAACATGTTTGGAAGGTCAATGACAATATACTTTAACTGAGATGTCGAAAAACATAAACCATTACGTTGTCTTCCTTGTCCAACATCAACTCTTTTAGCATGTCATACTTAATGAGTGCTTCACAATAATAAAAGATGTCCAAGATAATATATTTATATGTAAACCCCTCTTTCCATATCACTTCCTATTAATTGCACCTATGACCAAGGCTACGTTCATCAACTCTCAACAATTTTTATGCCTCATACTTTCTATGTGTGATGTTATCACTATCCATAAGATCAATATGAACTCTTTTATTCTTTCTACTTTCTCAAGATCATAGCAACAAAGCAAAGCCCTTGACTCAACACTAATCTTTATTATAGATAGCACACGGACTCGATTACATAAAGAGATCACAATGCAAAACTCGAAACTACTTGATATCTAAACTTCAATCTACTAGATCAAGATACTACTAAAAGGATTGAACTAAATAAAGCGGTAAGATAGGAGTGTGATGGTGATACGATACCGGGGAACCTCCCCCAAGCTTGGCAGTTGCCAAGGGGAGTGCCCATACCCACGTGATTATTTTTCCTTCTTCACAGTTGGTGTTATGATCTTCTTGGCGATGATGCCCTTTAGGATACGGTTCTCCTCCTCGATTTTATTGACTTGTTGTTTGAGGTCCATAATTTCTTTATGGAGCTTGCCAGTAACGGCCAAAGCTCCTTTTACCCAATGATGCTGCATAGCTTCTGGAGAACAAGTGAAACTCTTTTTCATATTTTCATAATAAAGAAATCTAAAGTTGGAAGGGATGACCGAAGGAGGGACAGCCAGGCTAGGTAGTTCCCCCATAGTGAATTCTGCTCGGAGACGAGAGGTAACTTCTTGATCTGCCTCCATGGCATCTATCCTTTTCAAATCAGCCTCCATCTCATCCTCCGTTGATGGTCCAAAGTGATAGGCATCATTATTTGCTCCTGGACCTAGCGTTGGGTGAGACACCCGGCTCTCCCCAACTGACTCCTGAGAAGACATCTTGCTTTATTCTGTAACAGGAATAGCTCGAAACGAAAACAAAGGATATTTGTGTGATACGGTGGTCAAAACCTTCGGGAGTATATATAATGAATTTTTACCGACCAAAATACATAATGTACAAGAAAACGGAGTCCGGGAGGCACACGAGGTGCCCACGAGACAGGGGGCGCGCCCTACAGGGGGGGTGCCCTCCTCTCTCGTGGGAGCCTTGTGTCCCTTTCGGACTACTTCTTTCTTCCTAAAATTCTTAAATAATCCAAAACTGATAAAAATTGCCATTAGAGTTGTTTTGGAGTCGGTTTACTTACCGTACCACATACCTATACCTTTTCGGAGTTTGGAACGTTCTGGAAAGTATCCCTTATGTATTCCTCAGGGGTTACGGTTTCAATAATATTAGTTTAAACATTGATAGGATTACCAGAAATATAATGTTTAATTCTTTGACCGCTTACCACCCTCGGATTTGTTCCTTTGAAGTTGTTGTTTTTTATAGCACCAGAATGATAGACCTCCTCGATAACGTAGGGACCTTCCCATTTTGAGAGAAGTTTTCCTGCCATAATCTCCTACGTTAAACTCACGCTTTTGTATCCTCTTATCATGCCAGCGTTTGACTTTTTATTTTAAAAGCTTGGCATTCTCATAGGCTTGGGTTCTCCATTCATCAAGCGAGCTAATATCAAACAACCTCTTCTCACCGGCAAGTTTGAAGTCATAATTGAGCTCTTTAATAGCCCAATATGCTTTATGTTCAAGTTCAAGAGGTAAATGACACGCTTTTCCATAAACCATCTTACATGGAGACATACCCATAGGGCTTTTGTATGCAGTTCTATAGGACCATAATGCATCATCAATTTTTTTGGACCAATTCTTTCTAGATCTATTCACAGTCTTTTGCAAAATTAATTTGAGCTCTCTATTGCTCAACTCTACTTGACCACTAGACTGCGGGTGATAAGGAGATGCTATTCTATGATTGACATCATACTTAGCGAGCATCTTACGGAAAGCACCATGAATAAAATATGAACCACCATCAGTCATAAGATATCTAGGGACTCCAAACCTCGGAGACATAACTTCTTTAAGCATTTTAATAGAAGTGTTATGATCAGCACTACTAGTTGGAATAGCTTCTACCCACTTAGTAACGTAATCAACAGCAACTAAACTATGTGTATAACCATTAGAGACAGGAAAAGGTCCCATATAATCAAAGCCCCAAACATCAAACGGTTCAATAACAAGAGAATAATTCATAGGCATTTCTTGACGTCTACTAATGTTACCTATTCTTTGACATTCATCACAGGATAAGACAAACTTACGAGCATCTTTGAAGAGAGTAGGCCAATAAAAACCAGATTGTAGTACCTTGTGTGCAGTTCTATCTCCAACGTGGTGCCCTCCATAAGATTCAGAGTGACACTTACGTAGAATCTGTTCCTGTTCATGCTCAGGCACACAAGGTCTAATAACACCATCTACTCCTTCTTTATAAAGGTGTGGATCATCCCAGAAGTAATGTCTTAAATCATAAAAGAACTTTTTCTTTTGCTGGTATGTGAAACTAGGCGGTATATATTTAGCAACAATGTAATTAGCATAATCAGCATACCAAGGAGCAGTACGAGAAGCATTGATGACCGCTAATTGTTCATCAGGAAAGCTATCATTAATAGGCAGTGGGTCATCAAGAACATTCTCTAACCTAGACAAGTTATCTGCAACGGGGTTCTCAGCTCCCTTTCTATCAATAATATGCAAGTCAAATTCTTGGACCAAGAGAACCCATCTAATGAGTCTAGGTTTAGCATCTTTCTTTTCCATAAGATATTTAATAGCAACATGATCGGTGTGAATAGTAACTTTGGAATCAACAATATAAGGTCTAAACTTATCACATGCAAACACAACTGCTAAGAACTCTTTTTTCAGTAGTAGCATAATTTCTCTGGGCAGTATCAAGAGTCTTACTAGCATACTGGATAACATTAAATTTCTTATCGACTCTTTGCCCTAAAATAGCACCTACAGCATAATGACTAGCATCGCACATAATTTCAAAAGGTAAATTCCAATCAGGCGGCTGAACAATAGGTGCAGTGATCAAAGCTTTCTTAAGTGTTTCAAATGCTTCTACACAATCATCATCAAAGACAAAAGGAATATCTTTTTGCAATAAATTAGTCAGAGGCCTAGAGATTTTAGAAAAGTCCTTAATGAACCTCCTATAAAAACCGGCGTGACCAAGGAAACTTCTTATACCTTTTATGTCCTTGGGACATGGCATCTTTTCAATAGCATCAACTTTGGCTTTATCAACTTCAATACCTCTCTCGGAGATCTTGTGCCCCAAGACAATGCCTTCGTTAACCATAAAGTGACACTTTTCCCAATTCAGGACGAGACTAGTGTCTTCGCATCTCTGCAAAACTCGATCAAGGTTGCTCAAACAATCATCAAAAGAGGATCCATAGACGGAGAAATCATCCATGAATACCTCACAGATCTTTTCACAAAAATCAGAGAATATAGCCATCATGCATCTTTGAAAGGTAGCAGGTGCATTACATAAACCGAAAGGCATACGTCTATAAACAAAAGTACCAAAAGGGCAAGTAAAAGTAGTTTTAGATTGATCCTTCGCTGACACAGGTATCTGAGAGAAACCAGAATAACCATCTAGAAAGCAAAAATGTGTGTGCTTGGATAGTCTTTCTAGCATTTGATCAATAAAATGTAAAGGGTAATGATCTTTCTTAGTAGCTTTATTTAACTTACGGAAATCAATTACCATCCTATAACCTGTAATAATTCTTTGCGGGATCAACTCATCTTTATCATTAGGAAAAACGGTATTACCTCCCTTTTTAGGGACACAATGGACATGGCTTACCCATTCACTATCAGCAACGGGATAAATAATACCTGCCTCAAGGAGCTTCAGTATCTCCTTTCTTACCACTTCCTTCATCTTGGGATTTAGTCGTCTTTGAGGATCTCTAACTGGTTTGGCATCTTTCTCCACTGAAATTTTGTATTGACATAATGTGGGACTAATGCCCTTAAGATCATCCAGAGTATATCCAATTGCAGCTCGGTGCTTCTTCAGAGTTTTCAATAATCTTTCTTCTTCTTTCTCTGAAAGGTTAGCACTAATAATAACAGGATATATTTCTTTTTCATCAAGATAAGCATACTTAAGATTATCAGGTAATGGTTTGAGTTCAAACACGGGATCACCCTTGGGTGGAGGGGGATCCCCAAGAATTTCAACGGGAAGGTTATGTTTTACCATAGGTTCCTATTTAAGGAACACTTCATCTATTTCTTCCCTTTCCTTCATAAACATATTGTTTTCATGGTCTAGCAAATATTGTTTTAACGGATCAGTTGGAGGAACAACAATGGAAGCAAGACCGATAATCTCATCCTTACTAGGTGGTTCCCTTTCACGAGGTTGTCTACTAAACTTAGAAAAATTAAACTCATGAGACATACCATCTATGCCAATAGTGGCAATATTCTTTTCACAATTAATCTTAGCACTAGCAGTATCCAAGAAGGGTCTACCAAAAATAATGGGACAAAAATCATCTTGTGGGGAACCAAGAACAAGAAAATCAGCAGGGTATTTAACCTTCCCACACAAAACTTCAACATCTCTAACAATCCCATTAGGTTTAATGGTATCCCTATTAGCAAGCTTAATAGTAACATCAATGTCTTCTAATTCAACAGGTGCAATGTCGTACATAATTTTTTTATAAAGATCATAAGGTATCGCACTAGCACTAGCACCCATATCACATAAACCATGATAACAATGATCTCCTATTTTAACAGAAATAACAGGCATGCCTACGACAGGTCTACGTGTCTTAGTATCAGGTCTAGCAATATTAGCAGTCTCACCCAAGAAAGAAATAGCATGCCCATCTAAGTCCTCATCCAAGAGATCTTTAACCATAGCAATACTAGGTTCAACATTAATTTGCTCAGGAGGTGTATAAGTCCTAGTATTACTCTTATGAACAATAGTCGAAGCTTTAGCATGATCTTTTATCCTAACAGGAAAAGGAGGTTTTTCAACATAAGCAGTAGGAACAATAGGATCACTATAGGTAATAGTCTTTTCTTCGACTGTAATAGGTGCAACTACTTTACTTCAACAGGAGGATTATATTTAAACCACTTCTCTTTAGGGAGATCAACGTGAGTAGCAAAAGATTCATAGAAAGTAGCTACTATCTCAGAGTCAAGTCCATACTTAGAGCTAAATCCACGGAAAGCATCGGTATCCATGAAAGATTTAACACAATCGAACTTAGGTGTCATACCTGACTCCTCACCATCGTCAGAACCCCAATCTTCAGAGTTGCGTTTAATTATTTCCAATAAGTCCCATTTGAAATCAATAGTCTTCAGCATATAAGAACCAGCACAGGAAGTATCGAGCAGGTTGCGATTATCAAGAGAAAGCTGAGCATAAAAATTCTGAATAATCATTTCCCGAGAGAGCTCATGATTGGGGCATGAATATAACATTGACTTAAGCCTCCCCCAAGCTTGAGCAATGCTTTCTCCTTCGCGAGGCCAGAAATTATATATGTAATTACGATCACGATGAACAAGATGCATAGGATAGAACTTCTGGTGAAATTCCAACTTCAATCGCTTATAATTCCAAGATCCCGTATCATCACATAGCCTATACCATGTCAATGCATCTCCCTTCAAAGATAAAGGGAAGACCTTCCTTTTTACAACATCATCGGGAATACCTGCAAGCTTAAATAATCCACAAACTTCATCCACAAATATAAGGTGTAAATCGGGATGCAATGTTCCGTCTCCTGCAAATGGATTAGCTAGCAGTTTCTCTATCATACCCGAAGGAATCTCAAAGTAAATATTTTCATCAAGTTCAGTAGGTTGAGGAGCAACTCTTTGCTATTCTGGCTGGGGTGAAGATACCCCAAACAAGCCCCTCAAAGGATTAGTTTCCATAGTGACAAGTAACAGAAAATTTCAGCACACTATATAAATGTTTCCTTACCAAGTTCCACTCACCAAAAGCGCTACACTCCCCGGCAACGGCGCCAGAAAAGAGTCTTGATGACCCACGAGTGTAGGGGATCTATCGTAGTCCTTTCGATAAGTAAGAGTGTCGAACCCAACGAGGAGTAGAAGGAAATGATAAGCGGTTTTCAGTAAGGTTTTCTCTGCAAGCACTGAAATTGTAGGTGATAGATAGTTTTGTGATAAGATAAATAGTAACGAGCAACAAGTAAATAAAGTAAATAAAGTGCAGCAAGGTGGCCCAATCCTTTATGTAGCAAAGGATAAGCCTGGAAAATTTCTAATAATAATAAAGGAGCTCCCGAGGACACATTGGGAATTATCGTCAAGCTAGTTTTCATCACATTCATATGATTCGCGCTCGGTACTTTGATAATTTGATATGTGGGTGGACCGGTACTTGGGTACTGCCCTAACTTCGACAAGCATCCCACTTATGATTAACCCCTATTGCAAGCATACACAACTACAAAAAGGAGTATTAAGGTAAACCTAACCACAACATTAAGCGTATGGATCCATATCAGCCCCTAACGAAGCAACACATAAACTAGGGCTTAAGCTTCTGTCACTCTAGCAACCCATCATCTACTTATTACTTCCCCATGCCTTCCTGTAGGCCCAATAATGGTGAAGTGTCATGTAGTCGACGTTCACATAACACCACTAGAGGAAAAGACAACATACATCTCTTCAAAATATCAAACGAATACCAAATTCACATGACTACTAATAGCAAGACTTCACCCATGTCCTCAGGAACAAACGTAACTACTCACAAAGCATATTCATGTTCATAATCAGAGGGGTAATAATATGCATAAAGGATCTGAACATATGATCTTCCACCAAGTAAACCAATTAGCATCAACTACAAGGAGTAATCAACACTACTAGCAACCCACAGGTACCAATTTGTGGTTTTGATACAAGATTGGATACAAGAGATGAACTAGGGTTTTGAGAGGAGATGGTGCTGGTGAAGATATTGATGGAGATTGACCCCCTCCCGATGAGAGGATCATTGGTGATGACGTTGGTGATGATTTCCCTCTCCCGGAGGGAAGTGTCCCCGGCAGAACAGCTCCGCCAGAGCCATAGATTGATTCTGCCAAGGTTCCTCCTCGTGGAGGCGGAGTTTCAGCCTGTAAGCTTGCCCATGATTTTTTTCAGGGTAAAAGTGATGATATAGCAGAAGACGGACGCCGAAGGCCCACCAGGGGGCCCAGGAGATAGGGGGTGCGCCCTATAGCGGGGGGGGGGGGGCTGTCTCCTGGACAGGGTGTGCCCCCCTGGCCTATTTGTTTTGCTCAAAAATTCCTATTAAATCCAAAAGGTTGTTTCATGGAGTCTCAGGACTTTTGGAGCTGTGCAGAATAGGTTTCCAACGTTTGCTCCTTTTCTAGCCAGAATTCCAGCTGCCGGCATTCCCCCTCTTCATGGTAAACCTTGTAAAATAAGAGAGAATAGCCATAAATATTGAGATATAATGTGTAATAATAGCCCATAATGCAATAAATATTGATATAAAAGCATGATGCAAAATGTACGTATCAGTCCATGACGTTCAAAACGTCTTTGAAGTCCTGATTCTAAGTCGTAAAGCATGGTGCACTAAACTATAAAGTAGTCATCATATTGAGCTAGCCGAACGTTCATAACGTCTACATCTGCTCTTGCAATAGGTCTGTCATCTAGCGGTGCATCAAGGAAATAATTCTTCTGTGTAGCAATGAGGATAAACCTCACATCAGGGACCCAGTCCGCATCATTGCTACTAACATCTTTCAACTTAGTTTTCTCTAGGAACATATATATAACATAAGGAAGCTACAACGCAAGCTATTGATCTACAACATAATTTGAAAAATACTATCAGGACTAAGTTCATGATAAATTAAAGTTCAATTAATCATAGTACTTAAGAACTCCCACTTAGATAGACATCCCTCTAGTCATCTAAATGATCACGTGATCCATATCAATTAAACCATGTCCAATCATCACGTGAGATGGAGTAGTTTTCAATGGTGAACATTATGTTGATCATATCTACTATATGATTCACGCTCGACCTTTCGGTATCCAGTGTTCCGAGGCCATATCTGCATATGCTAGGCTCGTCAAGTTTAACCCGAGTATTCTGCGTGTGCAAAACTGGCTTGCACCCATTGTATGTGAACGTAGATCTTATCACACCCGATCATCACGTGGTTTCTCAGCACGAAGAACTATAGCAACGGTGCATACTCAGGGAGAACACTTATACCTTGAAATTTAGTAAGGGATCATCTTATAATGCTACCGTCGAACTAAGCAAAATAAGATGCATAAAAGATAAACATCACATGCAATCAATATATGTGACATGATATGGCCATCATCATCTTGTTCTCATGATCTCCATCACCGAAGCATCGTCATGATTTCCATCATTACCGGCACGACACCTTGGTCTCCATCATATCATCGTTGTCGTTTCGCCAACTATTGTTACTACGACTATCGCTACCGATTAGTGATAAGGTAAAACAATTACATGGCGATTGCATTGCATACAATAAAGCGACAACCATATGGCTCCTGCCAGTTGCCGATAACTTTGTTACAAAACATGATCATCTCATACAACAATTTATATCACATCATGCCTTGACTATATCACATCACAGCAAGCCCTGCAAAAACAAGTTAGACGTCCTCTACTTTGTTGTTGCAAGTTTTACGTGGCTGCTACGGGCTTCTAGCAAGAACAGTTCTTACCTACGCATCAAAACCACAATGATTTTTCGTCAAGTGTGTTGTTTTAACCTTCAACAAGGACCGGGCGTAGGCACACTCGATTCAACTAAAGTTGGAGAAACTAACACTCACCAGCCAACTATGTGCGAAGCACGTCGGTAGAACCAGTCTCGCGTAAGCGTACGTGTAATGTCAGTCCGAGCCGCTTCATCTAACAATACTGCTGAATCAAAGTATGACATGCTGGTAAGAAATATGACTATTATCTCCCACAACTCTTTGTGTTCTACTCGTGCATATAACATCTATACATAGACCTGGCTCGGATGCCACTATTGGGGAACGCGGTAATTTCAAAAAAAATCCTACGATCACGCAAGATCTATCTAGGTGATGCATAGCAACGAGAGGGGAGATTGTTGTCTACGTACCCTCGTAGACCGAAAGCGGAAGCGTTATGACAACACGGTTGATGTAGTCATACATCTTCACTTCCGACCGATCCTAGCACCGAAGATACGGCACCTCCGCGATCTGCACACGTTCAGCTCGGTGACGTCCCACGAACTCTAGATCCAGCTGAGGTCGAGGAAGAGTTTCATCAGCATGATGGCGTGTTAACGGTGATGATGAAGTTACCGGCGTAGGGCTTCGCCTAAGCACTAATACGATATGACCGAGGTGGAAATTTATGGAGGGGGGCACCGCACATGGCTAAAACAATTGTCCACTTGTGTGTCCTAGGGTGCCCCCTGCGCCCATATATAAAGGAGCAAGGGGGAGGCCAGCCGGCCCTCATGGGGCGCACCCCAAGTAGGATTCCTACTAGGAATCCTATTCCTAGTAGGTTTCCAACAATGAAAGAGAGGGGGAAGGAGGAAGGAAGAGGGGGAAGGGAAGGAAAGGGGGGGCGCCGCCCCCTTCCCTTGTCCTATTCGGACTCAAGGGGGGAGGGGGCGGCGAGCCCCTCCTCGCCCTTCCTCTTCTCCCACTAAGGCCCATCTAGGCCCACTATTTCCCCCGGGGGGTTCCGGTAACCCTTCGGCACTCCGGTTTTATCCAAAACTTCTCTGGAACACTTCCGGTGTCCGAATATAGTCGTCCAATATATCAATCTTTATGTCTCGACCATTTCGAGACTCCTTGTCATGTCCATGATCACATCCGGGACTCCGAACAATCTTCGGTACATCAAAACACATAAATTCATAATACCAATCGTCATCGAACGTTAAGTGTGCGGACCCTACGGGTTTGAGAACTATGTAGACATGACTGAGACATGTCTCCGGTCAATAAAAAATAGTGGAACCTGGAGGATCATATTGCTTCGTACATATTCTACAAATATCTTTGTCGTTCAAACCGCATAACAACATACATTGTTCCCTTTGTCATCGGTATGTTACTTTGCCCCAGAATCGATCGTCGGTAGCATCATACCTAGTTCAATATCGTTACCGGCAAGTCTCTTTACTTGTTCCGTAATACTTCATCCCACAACTAACTCATTAGTTACAATGCTTGCAAGGCTTATAGTGATGAGTATTACGGAGAGGGCCCAGAGATACCTCTCCGAAACACGGAGTGACAAATCCTAATCTCGATATATACCAACCAAACAAACACCTTTGGGGACACATGTAGAGCACCTTTATAATCACCCTTTTACGATGTGACGTTTGGTAGCACACAAAGTGTTCCTCCGGTATTCGGTAGTTGCATAATCTCATAGTCTGAGGAACTTGTATAAGTCATGAAGAAAGCAGTAGCAATGAAACTGACACGATCATAATGCTAAGCTAACGGATGGGCCATGTCCATCACATCATTCTCTTAATGATGTGATCCCATTCATCAAATGACAACACATGTCTATGGTTAGGAAACATAACCATCTTTGATTAATGAGCTATTCAAGTAGAGGCATACTAGGGACTATAAGTTTTGTGTGTGTATTCTATTCACACATGTACTAAGTTTCCAGTTAATACAATTGTAGCATGAATGATAAACATTTATCATGAATTAAGGAAATAAATAATAAATTTATTATTGCCTCTAGGGCATATTTCCTTCAGGAGGGGAGAGAGCGCCCAAGTAGGAGGAATTCTACTTGGGCCCCTAGTCCAATTCGGCCTCCCCCCTTTCCTTTTACCGGAGGGGGAAAAGATGGAAGATGGAAGGAGGAAGGAAAGGGGGGGTGAACCCCCTCCTCCTTCTCCTATTCTGCCTCCTACCATAAGGGGGGTGCCACCCCTTGTGGGTTGGTGTGCTCCCCTCCTATGGCCCATATGGCCCATATCTTCCCCAGGGGGGGTTCTGGTAACCCCTCCGATATTCTGATATGTACCCGATACATTCCGGAACACTTTCGGTGTCCGAATACTATCATCCTATATATCAATCTTTACCTCTCGACCATTTCAAGACTCCTCGTCATGTCCGTGGTCTCATCCGGGACTCCGAACAACATTTGGTCACCAAATCACATAACTCTATAATACAAAATCGTCATCAAACATTAAGGGTGCAGACCCTACGGGTTCGAGAGCTATGTAGACATCACCAAGACACCTCTCTGGTCAATAACCAATAGAAAAACCTGGATGCTCATATTGGCTCCCACGTACTCTATGAAGATCTTTACCGGTCGAACCGTTATGACAACATACGTTATTACCTTTGTCGTTGGTATGTTACTCTTCCGAGATTCGATCGTCGGTATCTTTATACCTAGTTCGATCGTTTGTCTTTATGATCCAATGATGTGTTGCCATCCTATGATGTTTGGCATCTTTCTTTTCCATAAGATACTTTATTGCAGCATGATCAGTGTGAACAATTACTTTTGAATCTACAATATATGATCTAAATTTATCACAAGCAAACACCACTCCTAGAAATTCTTTTTCAGTAGTAGCATAATTTCTTTGTGCACTATCTAGAGTTTTACTTGCATAGTGAATAACATTTAGTTTCTTATCAAATCTTTGTCCTAGAACAGTACCAACAACATAATCACTAGCATCACACATAATTTCAAAAGGCAAGTTCCAATCAGGTGGTTGAACAATAGGTGCAGAAATTAAGGCTTTCTTGAGTGTTTCGAAGGCTTCTAAACAATCATCATAAAAAACAAAAGGAATATCCTTTTGCAAAAGATTTCTAAGAGGCCTAGAAATTTTAGAAAATTCTTTGATAAATCACCTATAGAAACCAGCATGACCAAGGAAACTACGAGTACCTTTGATATCTTTCGGACATGGCATTTTCTCAATTGCATCAACCTTAGCCTTGTCCACCTCAATACCTCTTTCAGAAATTTTATGGCCCAAAACAATACCTTCGTTAACCATAAAGTGGCACTTCTCCCAATTCAAGACAAGATTTGTTGGCTCACATCTCTACAAAACTCAATCAAGAGTGCTTAAAAACAATCATCAAAAGACTTCCCATAAACTAAAGAGTCATCCATGAAAACCTCAATGATCTTTTCACAAAAGTCAGAGAATATAGCAGTCATACATCTTTGAAAGGTAGTAGGTGCATTGCATAAACCAAAAGGCATGCGTTTATAAGCATAAGTTCCAAAACAAGTAAAAGTGGTCTTTTCTTGACCAGGCTGAGAAACAGGTATTTGTGAAAAACCAGAATATCCATCAAGGAAGCAAAAATGTGTGTGCTTAGATAATCTTTCTAGCATTTGATCAATAAAAGGCAGAGGGTAATGATCTTTTCTAGTTGCTTTGTTTAATTTTCTAAAATCAATTACCATTCTATAGCATGTAACAATTCTATGTGGAATAAGTTCATTCTTATGATTAGGAACAACAGTGATACCTCCTTTCTTAGGGACACAATGGACAGGACTTACCCATCTACTATCAGCTATAGGATAGATTATATCTGCTTCCAGAAGTTTTAATATTTTCGTTCTTACCACTTCTTTCATCTTCGGATTTAACCGGCATTGGTGATCAACAACGGGTTTAGCATCAGGTTCGATATTAATCTTGTGCTTACATAGAGTGGGACTGATGCCCTTAAGATCGTCAAGAGTATATCCAATAGTAGCTCAGTTCTTCCTTGGAACTTTCAATAATCTTTCTTCTTAATGTTCTGAAAGGTTAGCACTAAGAATTACAGGATATATCTTTTTCTCATCAAGATAAGCATATTTCAAAGTGTCTGGGAATTGTTTTAATTCAAACACAGGATCACCTTTAGGTGGAGGAGGACCTCCTAGAGTTTTAATAGGCAAATTGTGTTTAAGCAGAGGTTGTTGTTCGAACAAGATTCTATCTATTTCATTTCTTTCGTGCATATGCAAATCATTTTCATGGTCTAGCAGATATTGTTCCAAAGGATCAGTAGGAGGTACAACAATAGAATCAAGACCAATAATTTCATCCTTACTAGGCAATTCCCTTTTATGAGGTTTTCTACTAAACCTGGACAAATTAAATTCATGAGACTCATCACAAAAGCTAACATCGACAATTTGTTTCTCACAATCTATTTTAGCATTAACAGTGTTCAAGAAAGGTCTACCAAAGATAATGGGACAAAAATCATCTTCTGGGAACCAAGAATAAGAAAAACCATAGGGTATTTTATTTTCCCACACAAGACTTCAACACCTAACAATCCCAAGTGGTGTGATGGTGTCTCTATTAGCAAGTTTAATAGTAACATCTATTTCTTCTATTTCAGCGGGTGCTATGTCATTCATAATTTCCTGATATAAGGTAAAAGGAATAGCACTCGCACTAGCACCTATGTCACATAAACCATGATAATAGTGATCTCCTATCTTAACTGAGACAACAGGCATGCCAACAACAGGTCTATGTTTATCTTTTTCATCGGTTTGGGCAATTCTAGCAGCTTCATCACAGAAGTAAATAACATGTCCATCTAAATTTTCAACCAAGAGATCTTTAACCATAGCAACACTAGGTTCTACCTTGATTTGGTCAGCTGGTTTAGGTGCTCTAATATTACTTTTATTGACCACAGTTGAAACTTTAGCATGTTCCTTCATCCTAGCAGGGAAAGGTGGTTTTTCAATATAAGCAGTAGGAACAACTGGATCAATAATAGTTTCATCTTTAGCTATTACTGGTTCTTTAGTTTCTTCTTTAATAGGTGGGTGATATTTAAACCACTTCTCCTTAGGGATATCAACATGAGTAGCAAAAGATTCATAAAAGGAGGCTACTATCTCAAAGTCAAGTCCATATTTAGTGCTAAACTTTTGGAAAGCATCGGTATTCATAAAAGATTTAACACAATCATACTTAAGCTTAATACCTGACTCTTACCTTCATCGAGTTCCCAATCTTCAGAGTTCCGTTTAATTCTTTCTAGCAAATCCCACAGGAATTCAATAGTCTTCTTCATAAAGGAACCAGTACAAGAAGTATCGAGCATGGATCGATCATCATGAGAAAGCCGAGCATAAAAATTCTGAATGATAATTTCTTTCGAGAGCTCATGATTGGGGCATGAACATAACATTCACTTAAGCCTCCCACAAGCTAGAGCGATACTTTCTCCTTCACGATGCCAAAAATTATATATATAATTCCGATCACGATGAACTAGATGCATAGGATATTTTTTTTGATGGAATTCCAATTTCAACCAATTCCAATTTCGAAGATCTAATGTCATCGCGTAGCCTATACCATGCCAATGCTTTTATCTTCAAAGATAAAGGGAAAACCTTCTTCTTAGCTTCATCTCCAGGTAAACCTGCAAGCTTAAACAATCCACAAATTTCTTCCACATATATCAAGTGCATATCGGGATGTTCGGTTCCATCTCCTGCATAAGGATTAGCTATAGTAGTTGTTCTATCATACCCGAAGGAATTTCATATTCAGTGTTTTTAGCAGGTGCAGTAGGTTGAGGGGTGACTAATTGTGGTCCGGTCGAGGTGAAGATACCCCTAACAAACCCCTCAAAGGATTGTTTTCCATAGTAACAAGTGACAGTAAATTTCATCACATAGTAATAATTTTTCCTTACCAAGAGCGCTTCACTCCCCGACAATGGCACCAGAAAAGAGCCTTGATGACCCAAAAGTATAGGGGATCAATCGTAGTCCTTTCGATAACTATGAGTGCTGAACCCAACGAGGAGCATAAGGAAATGACAAGTGGTTTTCAGCAAGGTATTCTCTGCAAGCACATAAATTATAAGTATTGAGTAGTTTGATAGCAAGATAATCTGTAACGAGCAAGTAATGGTAATGGTGACCAAAGTGCAGCAAGATATCCCAATCCTTTTGAGGCAAAGGACGGGCCAAAATGGTCACTTATGATAAGCAAAGCGTTCTTGAGGACACATGGGAATTTCATCTAGTCACTTTCATCATGTTGATTTGATTTGTGTTCGCTACTTTGATAATTTGATATGTGGGTGGACCGATGCTTAGGTGCTGTTATTACTTGAACAAACCTCATACTTATGATTAACCCCCTCGCGAGCATCCGCAACTGCGAGCAAAGTATTAAGAATAAATTCTAACCATAGCATTAAAGTTTTGGATCCAAATCAGTCCCTTACGGAATAGCGCATAAACTAGGTTTTAAGCTTCTGTCACTCTCACAACCCATCCTCTAATAACTACTCCACAATGCATTCCCTTAGGCCCAAATATGGTGAAGTGTCATGTAGTCGCCGTTCACATGACACCACTAAGGGAATCACAACATACATACCATCAAAATATCGAACACATATAAAATTCACATGATTACTTGCAACAAGATTTCTCCCGTGACCTCAAGAATAAAAGTAACTAATCACAAATGATAATCATGCTCAAGATCAGAGGGGTATTAAATAGCATATTGGACCTGCACATATAATTTCCACCAAATAAACCATATAGTAATCAACTACAAGATGTAATCAACACTACTAGTCACCCACAAGTACCAATCTATAGTTCCGGTACAAAGATTGAACACAAGAGATGAACTAGGATTTGGGAGGAGATGGTGTTGTTGAAGATGTTGATGAAAATTGCCCTCCCCAACATGGGAGAGTTGTTGGTGATGATGATGACGATGATTTCCCCCTCCAGGAGGGAAGTTCCCCCGCCGGAATCGCTCCGCCGGAGGGCAAAAGTGCTCCTGCCCAGGTTCCGCCTCGAGATGGCGGCGCTTCGTCCCGAAAGTCCTCCCCTTATTTTTTCTAGGTCAAAATGACTTATATACCAGAAGAGGGGCACATGAGGTGGGCTGGGCTGAGCACAACCCACCAGGGCGCGCCTGGGGGTCCTAGCGCACCCTGGTGTCTTGTGCTCACCAGGTGGCTCCTCTCCGGTAGTTATTTGCTCCAATATTTCTTATTTATTCCATAAAAATTCCTCGTGAAGTTTCAGCTCATTTGGAGTTGTGCAGAATAGGTAGTCTGACGTAGCTTTTTCAGGTCCAGATTTCCAGCTGCCGAAATTCTCCCTCTTTGTGTGAACCTTGCATATTATGAGAGAAAAGGCATTAGAATTACTCCAAAAAGCATTATTATGCATAAAAACATCATAAATAATAGTAGGTAAACATGATGCAAAATGGACGTATCAGTGCACCCTTCTACATGACCGGCCGACCCTAGGGGAAGGAAAGGGGAGGGGTGGCCCCTCCTGCCATTCCCTCCTCTTACCTTCCTCCCACACTCATATATGAAAGGGGGCGGCTTGGGGAAGTCCCCAAGTAGGATTCGACCCAGCTTGGGGCGCCCCTTGGCCTCTCCCCTCTCCCCCCACCTACATATATGTGGGAGGGGCGCCAAGCACAACCACGACAATTGCTTAGCCTCTTGCGGCGCCCCCTCCACCGTTTACACCCTCGGCCATATTTTCGTAGTGCTTAGGCGAAGCCCTGTGGAGATAACTTCACCATCACCGTTACCACACCGTCATGTTGTCGGAATTCATCCACTACTTCGCCATCTTGCTGGATCAAAAAGGCGAGGACGTCACCGAGCTGAACGTGTGCTGAACTCGGAAGTGTCGTACATTCGGTACTCGATCGGTTGGAGCGCAAAGAAGTTTGACTACATCAACCGCATTAACAAACACTTCCGCTTACGGTCTACGAGGGTACATAGACACACTCTCCCCCTCGTTGCTATGCATCTCCTTGATAGATTTTGCGTGTGCGTAGAATTTTTTATTTATTTTCCATGAACGTTTCCCAACACCTCCTCCTTCCATGCTCTGTTGGTGCGCCGCCGGCTGCGGGGATGGCCTCCTTGCGTCCCTGTGGGGCTTGGTGCTTCTCTGCGCTCGCGCTGGTGCGGCGGCTCCTTTGTCCCAGCCTAGAGTGGGCTGGTCGGGTCCTGCCAGATCTTGCTGCTATCGATCTGAGGGCTCGGGTCCATGACTGTAGACCGTGGTCGACGGGAGCAAGGGACGAGCAGCGCGGGGTCATCCAGAGGCGTAAAGGCTGTCCCTTTTATCTCGTTTCTTTGATGGGCGGTGAAGATGGCTCGGCGGGGCTTAGAGGCATCGAGATCCGGGATGCCGGGCCGGCAGCCCTGGAAGGTGGACTGCGCGGTCAGCTCTTCTACGAGCAACGTTGTGGTGGTCATGGCATTCCTCCTTGGCTATGCGGGCAGCAAGGAGAGAGACAGCAGGGATCCTGGCGATGGCGTTGCTTCAGCAGTGGAATCGTCCAGATTGTGTTGTGGAGGCTTGTTTTGGTGGCGTGAGATTTTCTTCGGGTGAAAGCTCAGCGTTTGGCGCCGACAGCGGCGATGCCTGTGGGTGCATGTCCCTCTTGGGGGCGTTCTTGTGGTAACTCACCTCGCGTCAAGGCTCCGAGTGAAAACCCTTGATCGTGTCTTCTGTCTCGACGGCGGCAGCTTGTTGCGTCGTCACCCTCTTGGGGGCCTCGTTGTGGAGTGTAGGTGCCCTCCGGTTGTGTTTCTTTGACATCAGCGGCGAGCTCGGATCCTATCTCGAAGCTCTTTCAGCTCTGGGCTTGGGGCGGTCCCGGCAGTTTCCTATCCTTTACACGCGAGTCGAGGGCATCGCTCTCTGTCCTTGTTGTCTGCAGGTAGGATCGGTGCTCCATGGTCCGGAGCGAGAGGGCAGGGGTGCCCTTTCCAGCGACAACTTGGTGTATGTGTTGCATCGATGTCCGGTGGTTTCTCATGGAGGCACGGTCTCTCTTCTAGTTACTAGCCTCGGGTGTGTCTTGATGGAGTGTGGGCACTCTTGTAATCTTGTTTTATCTTTGATCTGCTATGTACACTCATCACTTTGTATCGGTTCGGCCGTGTTGCTTTTTCGGTAATTACTTGTCACTCAAACGGCTGTATCTAGCACTAAAATATGTTTAAATACATCAATTTCATCGACAACTAATTCCTACGGAGGGAGTATGTATTTGTAGGTTTCAACTATGATCTAGATTTATAATCTGATGGCCCAAGGGTCTTTGTTGATGCATTTATAGTTGGGCCTGATGATGAGAGGCAATGAAGTAGAAACATGAAAATAGCCCCAACCATAAAATGCAACCTACCTGTTGTTGTTTCTCCGTCTGTCAATCATATGAATCAAGAGTAGAAGACTGATGATGAGAGGCAATGAAGTAGAAACTGATATTTCGGTTTTAGTTCTCATATTATTACTCCAAAACATTCATGTTCTATACAACCTAATTTTTCTGAAATATATTGTAAAACATTCCGTCAATGACGTGAGGGTATCTAGTAAAAAATACTTCCTTCGTCCCACAATATAAGAACGTTTTTGACACTACATTAGTGTAAAAAAACGTTCTTCTATTATGAGACGGAGGGAGTAGTAATCACCACCTTCGGCAACCAGACGTCCATGTCAATAGATGTCATGGCTTACACTGTCAGCATTGGTGCATCCGTCACCGGAATAGCTGCATGCATGCATTCCTCACAGAACGAATACTAAACGCGCATTGTAGTGCCCTCCGACGGCTTGCTTGTTGATTTCTTTCTTAATTTGATCTAAATTCTCTTCTTAGTAGCAAGTAGTATAAATAAAAGACTCGCCTGTCAATGCCAGCACCAATTCCAAAGCCTGGCGCTCACTGAATTTCGATGTCATGGCAATCGACAAGCTAGAAGAAACACACTCTGGCCAGCCAGCCATGGCTCCGCGCCGCCTCCTGCTCCTGGCCGTGGCCGCCTCGCTCGGCGCAGCAGCTAGTGCTGCCGCCTCTGTTGACTACACACCGTATGTCCGGGCTTCCGTCTGCTCGGACAGCAACTACACCGACGGCAGCCCGTACGAGGTCCAGCTCGACAACCTTCTCCACGACCTCCGGGACGGCGCAATTGGGAATGGCGGCTTCTTCCAGACCGACAAGGGCCACTGGCCCACCCAGGTATACGGCCAGGCCATGTGCTACGTCGACTGCGACTGGTCAATGTGTGAGTTCTGCCTGCAGGTGGCGCCGTCCTACGTGATGACCAAAGGATGCCCGAACAACAAAAGGGGCGCCGTCATGTATGACTGCTGCTACCAACGCTACTCAGACGAGCAATTCTTCGGCCACGCCGACTTCTTCGAACATGGGATGAACGCACAAGGTGGGAGCAACGGCGACGACGCGGTCCCCATGAACAAGACAATGTGGGAGCTGGTGACCGGGCTCATAGCGGAGGCCGCGGGGTCGCCGCGGCGGATAGCCAACGGGAGCCAGACGTACATGGACTCGAGAGGTAACTCCCAGGTGATGTACGGCCTGGTGCAGTGCGCCCTAGGCTTTTCGCCGAGAGAGTGCACCAACTGTCTTAACACCACACTGGCGAGCATGCCCGGAAACGCCACCACCGCTAAGTTCAGGAGGTACGGCTGCTACATCACCCACGCGCCCGATCCCATCGACGTTTCCACGCCTCGTCCGCAATCTGCAGGTGAGGTCCTTTTTCAAAATATACGTTGTACGGTAATCTTCATAGACGCCTTCATGCATTTTCGTTGAGCTCTTTTCGTTTGTGCATTGATCAGGAGGTCCGCGCCGCCCAAACCGACGGCTCGTCGTGGCGGTGTGCGCCGCTTCGGGTTCCGTCTTCCTGTTGATCTGCATCAGCATCTCGGTACGGCTCCTTTTGCGCCGGCCAGAGAGAAGAACTAACTCTCCCAGGGTGTCTATCGAAGACGATAAGGCCATGGAAGACGAGTTCAGGGAAGGGACCGGGCCCAGGCGATTCCGCTACAGCGAGCTGGCAGCTGCCACGGGCAACTTCTCGGAAGTCAAGAAGCTCGGGGAAGGCGGGTTTGGCCCAGTGTACAGAGGGTTCCTCAAGGACCTGGGAATCGAGGTGGCTATCAAGAGAGTGTCCAAGGACTCTAAGCAGGGGAGGAAGGAGTACGCCTCCGAGGTGAGGGTAATAAGCCGGCTTCGGCACCGTAATCTCGTGCAGATCATTGGCTGGTGCCACGCCGGCGGCGAGCTCCTCCTAGTCTACGAGCTGATGCCCAAGGGCAGTCTCGATCTTCACCTTTACAGTGCGGACAATGTCCTATGGTGGCCAGTCAGGTCAGGCGACCTTCCAGCTGTTTGTTCGAATCTCATGATTGCTTCACATCTAATGGTCGGTTATGGTTCAGGCATAGGATCGTGCTGGGGATCGGCTCTGCGCTTCTCTACCTACACCAGGAGTGGGAGCAGTGCGTCCTGCACAGGGACATCAAGACGAGCAATGTGATGCTGGACGCTTCGTTCAACGCCAAGCTCGGCGACTTCGGGCTCGCCAGGCTCGTCGACCACGACAGAGGGTCGCACACGACGGAGCTCGCCGGCACGCTGGGGTACATGGACCCCGAGTGCACCGTCACCGGCAGAGCCAGCACCGAGTCGGATGTCTACAGCTTCGGCGTTGTGTTACTTGAGATCGCGTGCGGACGGAGGCCTACCACGGCTCGACCCAACGGCACGCTCATCCACCTGGCACAGCGGGTGTCAGAGCTGCACGGGCAAGGGAGGATACTTGACGCGGCCGACCCACGGCTGGATGGCAACTTCGATCTCCAAGAGATGGAGCGCGTGCTGGTCGTCGGCCTCTGGTGCGCGTGCCACGACCAGAGCCTAAGGCCGTCCATAAGGCAGGCTATCAACGTGCTACGGCTGGAGGCGCCCCTCCCCGAGAGGATGCCGCCGGTTGGCCAAGCGGCCGGCCCTCTTCCCATGCCGGACTCCGATAGTACGGGTCACAGCTCCAGCTCCACTCAACAGCTAATATGATGGATGTTACTGTGTCCTCGGTTGCATTTGCAATCACACGCTCGCTTCAGTTTGGACAGTTTGGAGTACAAAAGAAAGGACAGAGCTACGGAGACGTCAGACTTGTGTTAACCCGCACAAGCATCTGTCCTTTTTTTGCAGTACAAACATCTTTGAGTCATCGTTACCCGAGCACCCTCAAGAACACAAACAAGCTTGAACGTGCTTTCCTTTGGTCCGGATCAGACAATACAATGGGGTCAAGTGGAAGGTCAACTGGGATTTGGTTTGTCGTTCTTTTGAGCGGGGAGGACTCGACGAGCTCAACACTACTAAATTCGCAAGAGCGCTCCGCCTAAGATGGCTTTGGTTCGATGGACGGACCCTCAAAATTGTGGGTTAGTTTGGGCAACCCATGTGACGAACAAGATCATAACCTCTTCTATGCTTCGACAACTATCATCATTGGGAATGGTGCGAAGACGCCATTTTGGGATGCGCCATGGATAGATAACCGGAAGCCCAAGGACATTGCTCCCCTCTGGACATCGAGGAAACATTGGAAGATAAAGGAGGCTCTTTCTGATGAGACTTGAGTGTCCAAGGTCAAGCTGTCAGCGAATTTCACCTTCGAGGACATCCGCCAATTTGTGACCCTCCCGAGAACCATCCATGGCTTTCAGCTTGACCCTCATGCCGGGATGAGATTGTGTGTACGCACACAAACGATGGGCATTACTTCGTGACTTCCGCTTACACGGCCGAATTCATGGGCACCTCCTACTCCCCATGGAGCATGCAGTGTGGAAATCCCCCCACCCCGTCCCCCCAAAGTCAAATTCTTCGCTTGGTTGGCCACTCAAGAAAGGCAATAGGTTGGCCAAGCGAGGCTGGCCGATTTGTGGGATTTCCCCTCTTTGCAAGCGAGAGCAGGAATCCGGTGCGCATCTTTTCTTCAAGTGTCGCTTCACTAAGCGGCTTTGGAGCTTGGTTTCACTTGGTGAGCATCGACACCGAC
Organism: Triticum aestivum; assembly: GCF_018294505.1. NCBI lineage: Eukaryota > Viridiplantae > Streptophyta > Magnoliopsida > Poales > Poaceae > Triticum > Triticum aestivum. Next base: position 43,132,657 of record NC_057813.1, read on the forward strand.
TATTGGCATCTTGAGAGGTCCGTCAAGGTCTGGTGGGTCAAGCAGCCGGACTCCTCCAACCCCGATAGAAAGGCAATAGCTTCCATCACCATGCTTGTGTTTTGGGACTATTTAGAACGAAAGAAATGCATGGATTTTCCGCAACAACAGTGTGCCGCTGTTGATTTTGCGACGCGCCTTGAAAGATGAAGCTCGGCTCTGGGTGACCGCGGGCGCAAAGAAATTAGGTGTCATCTTATCAGGAGAGTAATGACATTGTCTGTTGGGTCTTGTAACTTTCAAGAGTTATCTCTGTCTTACAGCATCTACAAACGGAACCGACATATCCTCCTAAAATGTCTGGGCGGCCTGCCTAGTCACTACCCAGATAGAAAAAACCACCCAATCGGACCTATCATACTCAGCCCAAATGCCCAGGCTGACCGGCACCGCCATACCCAACCCATATGTGGGGCGGATATAGGGACGCCCTGACACTCCGCCATATTGGACCCAACATGACGGGACCATCCCTAATCGACTTCAGATTGACCAAGTCCACCAAATCGACTGCATCCCTCGCGTGTTCGCCCTCAATTTCCTGCGTCTGCGCCGCCTCGCTCCTTCGCCCTTGCTTCAGCTTCGCATCGCTGCTCCTGTTTGCCATCGTATATGTCGCCGCCGAGCACCTTGTCAGCAATCCTCGGCATGTATGATGGCTTGGAGGAATTTATGGGGCTCCCGACCGTAGCTACCAGTTGCAAGACAGATAACGTTAGCCGAAGGGAGCACCACCGGAAGCAGTAAGCATGAAGCTACGGGGAAGGTAGTAGTGGAGAGAGCTGGTGTGGAGATGGTCGCTGAAGAGATGGACCTGGGTGCGTCAGGTCTGGTGACTCAATCAATCTGTCGGTCATGTCCGCGGGAAGGAAGAACTTGTTAGCAGAGTTTGGCTCTATTCTGGCCTCCCAGTGACCGGGCATCTCGGGTAGCTTTCCGAAAGACACTTACGGTGTAGTACACCGGGGGTGGCCTCTCCAAGGGGAGTCTGGCAGCAGGCCTACCACTGGGCCCGGAAGTCCCACCAAGGAGCTAGAGATAGGAAGTAGGAGCCCGAAGAATCGTGTAGAATTCTGGAGACCATCTTGGCCCCAAGGTCAAGATGATGGCGTCCAAGGTTGGATCTTGTAAAAATTTAAGCCCCCACCGTTTATATAAGGTGGAGGCTATGGAGCTCTCAATACCGTCTGCTCTTGTAGCAGTAGAAAAACACATCTCCCCATTGTAATCCCTTCTACAAGATATCCCACCGTGAATACAAACACAAAGCAGGATGTAGGGTGTTACTCCTCACTAGAGGCCCAAACCTGGGTAAATTGTGTGGGCGGTCTCCATTCTGGTACTTTCGGTCATGTTCGCCACCCTAATGCGGGTAGTGACGACTTTCCGCTCCTTCATTTGGCGCGCCAGGCACGGGCTACGCTAGTCGGAGAACGAATCCATATTGGAGAATTATACATGGCCGGCGATTTCTTGCCAGACCAAACCTTCGCGCCCTCCCTCCATCAACTACATCGGCTTTGAGAACATCGAGTTCCTGTTATTCGACGAGCACGACGACACAACGACCATCCATGTCTATCCATATCCAGTGGTGAAAAAAGTAGCGTCAATCTGGACCGATCTCGGGGTGGCTGGACCTTCATCAACCCGCCAGCCCGTGCGAACAGGAAGAAGGTTGCTCTTCTATTGAACCCTTCAATGGCGAAAGTAGCAACTCTGGCAACTCTGGAAATAGCCGAGGGCCTCTTCCTTCTACCCTGCCAATGTCGCATGGAGGAGACACCGTGACTGGTCGCATCAACCCCCTATGTCCCCCCAACATGTTTGATGAAATGACCCAAAGTTAAAAAAAACTTTCTTCGACTTTTTCATTCTTTGTCATGCGATTCTACATTACACAATTATGATGCGATGTGCATGTATGTTCTTCAAATTTGGTATATGTAGTGTGGATGATCAGTCTTTTTGGAGTTCACAAATGTTGCATCTCAAAATTTTGCCTCTCAAGAATATGAAAGACAAGATGATCCCCTTCTTGACATGGATGATGGGAGTTTTCTTGATGCGGCTCCAAAGGAAGACATGGAAACTATGCTACCAAAGAGGATAAATTGTTATGTGAAGCATGGAAGAAAATGAATCTTGATTCGGTCATCGGTGTTGAGCAACCAATGTCAACATATTGGCACTGTATCCATGAGTACTTCAATGCACACAACACTAGTGCCATCCATTGAAAGCAATCTTTGATCCGACATCGGTGGTCAACTACATCATCAGATTGTCAAAAGTTGGCGGCTAGCTTGGCACACGTTCAGCGTATGAACCAAAGTGGTAGAAATCTCCAAGATAATGTGATTGCTTGTTTCAAATTAAACAATTATTTCTTCATCTCTTGTATACCTAACTTCTGCTCTCACTTGTGGTATGTAGGTGAAGATGCTCAAGAATTGTAGAAGGGCGAGGAAAAAAGGCACAAAGAAGATAGGCTAACTATTCACTTTGCACATTTGTTATTTGTAGCTTGAAAATGAGGAGAAGTGGAAGAACTATGAGTAAAACAAAGTTCCTTACAAGAAGGAAAAATTGATTGGAGATGCAACACAAGTTGGTCATGATGGTGCATGAAGTGCCAATGATGGAAAAAGAAGCCCCACTCGCAACTCGGTTGCTCCTAAGAAGAGGCATTAGCATGAGGTCTATGTGCTCTGGTACCACATAATATTTGTGAAAGAGAACATGCAACCACATATGGTGTAATACTAGCGGTTGGGGCGCGCCCATGGCGCGCCGCCTGACACGGCAACTGTGCGGTGCCAGGTAAACTCCCGCCCTTTTCAATGGTTTTCATGCTGATTGATTCCCTGATGTATGGCTTATCCAAAAGTGAACCAAATTCAGCAAATAAACAAGCAATGTCCGTCTTCACGTCCACTCCGGCATCCCCGTCACTCTTCGGCGTCTCATAGATTGAGAACCCCTGTCCGCCATGGTGCAGCCAGTCATGCGCCTGCGGCCTGCAGCTGTGCCGCAGTCTCTTGACCAGGAGTACCGCGCTACCAGAGCACTGACAGTCGCAGCAGCCAGCACGGCTGATTGGCGCCTTCCTCCTTGTCTTGTATCAACTTCGATGCTACACTTGAAGGATGTCTGCGGCGACTCCAAGGTTGTCTGCTCTACAGTAGGTGGTGCCTCAACCGCTTTCTGGCTCTGTTCCCACTTTGATCAGCCTGCGACAACAACAATTCTTACACAACCAGTACATTATCAAAAGATGAGAATAGATAGTTGCTTTGGCCAAACACGAGGTGAAAGGAAATGTAGAGCATCTGATTTTGCATGGCACACAAGACATTCAGGTTGTGTTTAAGTAGAATAGTTCAATTCTTTTCTATTTTTGCCAATACAAGGAACAGTCTGAATCTTGTTTATAAAATTAACGATCCAGACTAATTAAGCTAGAAGGAAACATGCCCAAAGGAAATCCTTACAGCCACTAGAAACAACAATTCTTGCATCATCCAAATATCAAAATTCATTGTGCATAGCAGGCAGGTCGAATTATTAAGGAGAAGCGAAGAGAAGCTCAAAAGAAATCCTTACTGTTAGCGCCCGTAACACACAAGTTCCCCATAGCTTTTCCACGGCTCTCCCCACAGAATTCCCGTGCAATCAAAATCAATAACCAATCACCATGCCATAAATCAACAGTACATAGTTAAGTCTTAGAGCATACAGAGGTTTTCGTATTAGAAATAAATAAAAATGATAATATTCATATGCAGCACATATCTCAACCTAGCAAGTACCGACAAGGAAGGAGGGGTCAGGTTGGGGAGGATCTCGTCGAGCGCAGCCACTAAATACGCCATCATTATAACTGAGAGTAAAAAAAGCCTTAACTTCGATGATCTAATGCAAGTATTCCCCTAGTGCAGAAGCAAACCAACAAAGAACAGAGATTTGCATCAATGTCGCATGTTCAAGTGTTCAACAATCTCTCCAGTGACTGACATATTCTTATCCACGGGCTGGAATCAACAAAGTATATCCAATGGATAGTGCTGAAGCCATACACTAAAATCTAAAATACGAAGACATGTTCCAGAAAACGAATTCAGTTTGCAAGAAAATACATTCCTCTAACAGAGACCTGAAAAACACGAACATTTTCAGTTTGCAAACGCATACCAACAAACAGGAAGAGGCCAGCAACAAACAAGAACATAGCAGACTTGCAGATTAACTGAGGCTTCACTACCTTAAACCGAAAAAGAAAATAAAGATATCACAGGGGAAGTTTGAATGTACCCAATTCATCATAGCATCCCCCACCGAGCCTCCTTTGCTTCGTGAGGAAGAGAAGTAGGGGAGGTGTTATCTGACACCTACGAATAGTTCGTCTCCTTGCGCTGACATGGACGTAGCGGCAATGAATCGAAAGACCAATCGGAACACGCACTACAACAGCCAAATGAACCAATCGTAAATGGAGCCGAATAACTTTTCCTAAGCCAGCGTCACGAGAGAGTAGCCTGCACCCTGCAAGCCAAATTGTTTTCCTCACTTCTGAACCCACACTGTCTTGAACAATGTTCCGCATCACCAATGCAGATGTATCAAACAGATCGTCCAAATTGTAAACATCAACAAATTCAGTTTTTTGTTGCTCCGCACCGACTATACGACCTTAATACCGACGGAGTTGCATAAAGTAAGAAACACAGAGACATGAAAGCAATTTGCAGTCTCAGTACCTCTCGCCTTTGAGGTTGTCGTCGAAGCCTCCGTCATCCCCAAGACCCTCCTTTGGTGTTCCGCTCGCTTAAGCTCACATAGTACACAGAGGAAACACAACATTCAGCAGTCAGCAGTCCATAACTACCATATACACATCGAATCCGATCTGACGGCGCAAGAAAGATTCAAAATCCACTCACCCTGTCGTGATTGTCGTGGTTGACCAGGAGTCCAGGAAGGCTTCCCCAAGAAGGCTTTGGCACATGAGCGAATCCTGAACCAGACAAACACCAGAAGAAACAGAACATCACCATGCCAATCAGAAAACGAGAGGCCCAAGGAAGATCAAAGAAACACCACAACAACCTAATCGACTATATCTCTTCTTTAATAATTTCTTTTCTTTGTAATTCTAATTTTTCAACATGGCAGAAGGATTTATCCCTATCTAATCTTGCAGATGTAAATTTAGTGTGTGCCATACAAGTTAATACCCCCAGCCTAAAATCTGAGAAGTGCAAAAACAAAAAAACTGAGAAAGTTCCCTTGTTTATTCTATGTTTTTGTCGAACTGGCTAAATCATCTGTAGGCAGTACAACTCTTACGCCGCCTACAAGAACTGAACTTCCCCGGCCACCTCACAAATGTAGGACAAGTTAGGCAAGCAACAATATATTGAGGATGAAACATATGCTTATCGATACATGAGTTGAGAAACCAATCATATACCTTCAGATTTAGCGAAGCAATTATCCTAGAAAGATCTTAAGCCTGGAGAGCTCTTCAACTGAATGAAAAACAACAAGTCTGCATATCAATCAACAACATAAGAGACAGTTTGATAGCAAATCCAGCAGTAAACAAAAAACACTCTGCTAATTCTTAATATCATAAACCTGTAAGATTTGTACACACAAAGCAATGTCAGTTATTCTTACGCCAAATTAGTATTACCACCAACATAGTACTACATCGACTAAAGAAGATCATTTCAACATGAATAAGATGAACCATAAAGAATTAATTAAGGTGTAAATGCAGGCACATACCTCTGCTTATAGAAGTGTCTCTTCCAGTAATCTCTTCCACAGCTTGATTACAGATCTAAGCTTCTACTCCCTCCGTTCGAAATTACTTGTCTCGGAAATGGATGTATGTAGAACTAAAATATGTCTAGATACATCCACTTCTGCGACAAGTAATTCCGAACGGAGGGAGTATGTAGCATGCACCTGAGAGCCAGACAAGGCAATGATGAGCATTGATATATTAAGAAATATATTCCTTCAAGTCAGAGGCAGAAAAAAGAGAACACTCATTCAGTTACCATTTTCTAACCTTTAAATTCCCACTCCTCTTCCACGAAAAGGATGCTAACTCGATAATATTGTTACTCCCTGTCATAAGAATGATAGTATTTAGACACCAAGAAATGTCAGGTTGCTGGATTAGTTCAAGGGACACTTCAGACAGCCAAAATAACAATAGCACGCACGCATCAGACTCCTCTCTGTTTTTGCGTGGCTGTAGAGAAGGATGTGGAGGTCCTGGAGGACGGTGTGATCTCACCTGATAGGACGCGAAGAAGAGGGGTGCGGAAGGAGGCGGCTGCGTGTGACGAAGATGGTGCGGGGATGGAGGCGGCAGCGCTCGGACCACCACCGATGCAGCCCGGACCCTTCTGCCACTTTGCGGATGCGGCTGCGTGTTCCGTCCGCTTAAGATAAGGACCGTGAGTGAAGAAGACCGAACGGTGCGTGATGGAAGTAGCCGGGAGGCATCGGCGGCAGGGCCGAACCGTCTTCCTCGCTGGCTCTGTGTTCCCCATATTCCTCAACGTTGACCAGAGGGGAAGGGGCACTACGGTCGACGAGACCAGAAGGGGAGGAGAGATGCGATGGCGGGTGCCGGCCGGCGATCCTCTCCCATCCGCCACTGCATCTCCCTCTCCTCTTTCCTCTATCTTTCTCCCTCCTCTCCTTCCTTCTCTCTCTCCCTCATCTTCTCTCACTTCTGCAGGTACCGGTCCATGGCGCTGGATTAAATCGAGCGCCCCCACCATAGCACTAGGCCTGCAGGTCGCCGCCGCTGCCGGAGATGCCCAGCGCTGTGCCCGCACGCCTCTGATCCGGCGGGACCCCCTACTCCTCCACCTCCATCGAGAAGACCAGGCAGTGGCTGACGAGGGAGGAGGGACTGCTGCGAGTTTGCTTCTGTTGCGTGGTAGAGCATATTTGCTTCGTATTTACCCGGTGGAGGTGTTATCGTGGGACGGCTTTACCTCGACACAGTAAAAGGGAGATGTAGATGTCGCGAGGAGGCGCCATTTGCGCGACCGTTAATGGGTTTAATTAATAATGACTATCAATCAAATACTAGCTACATCAAATTGGTGACTGACTACTCAGCAGTGGTATTGAGGATAAAGATAAAAGATCATGTAATATCTTACTAAAATTTTAAGAGCTCATGTCAAAGAATAGCAGTACTTGGTATCAAAACAATTAAATACTAGTGAGTTGTATGTGCTTTGCACGTGAGGTATTAGTGCACTACAACAAGCCACAATATTTACATATGCATAATGAAAAATGCAGAGTTGTCCCTGATGATAGTTGAATTAATTTTAAGAAAGTAATTTGTACCCACATATTGCATTGTACATGATATATTAAATGTATGGACCTTAAGAACAAAATTTCACGAGCATGCATAGTTGGTCTAGGACGCCCCATAAAAATAGCTAGTGTTGTGATATTTGGTCAAAACTATCTGAATGCTACATAGGCTTCAAGAAGTGCTTGATAATAAGTCTTTCACCTTGGAAAAAAATTCACAAGGTAATCTCATAAATGACAACACTTGTATGCAAGAGAAAGAAAACTACTGGAGCAAAAGCATGCATGAAGAGTCTAGGAAAGAGGAGTGTCCGGATATAGTAGAACGGGCAACTACACTGCATATTATAATGTGTTTACATCAGATTTTCTATTCATTCATTGGAAACTTCTAGATACTATTACACGTGTCACAATCTAATGAATGAATAGGAAATCGAACGGTCGTCAATGTTGGGATTTGCCATCTCTCTGCCATCAAATCTAGTACATCCAACGATCCATATTCAAAGTTATTCCTAATAGGAGTATAGGTATCTGATGTCACACTGAGAATAAAAAAGTGGTGTTGCATTACTTAGATATTATTATCATGGTGGGATAAGACAAAAAAATTATAGCTTTTCTTGAGCCGTTTGGGGGTATTTTTCTTAATAAAGCCCTCTCCAAACAAATTCCTTCACAAAGTAACCGAAGGCTGGGGGCAGTAGTGCCCCCCCCCCCCCAAGTTTCAACATAGGTCTAATGTCTGTTAGTGTAGTTTGATACCGCCGTTGTGTATTTCCGAGACAACATCCTATACTTGTGAGTAACCCAGTGCACACAATTTGTCGTGCCGGAAATATGATGAAGCTGTGTTGTGGCCAGCGCGTACCAGATCAACTTGCACCCACCTCTTTGGTTTCACATTTCTGTTTTCAGGCGGACGTGGGAGTATCCCATGCTTGCCAACAATCTTTGATCCTTCACCGGCTTTGAGGAGCATGTTTTGCTGGCTGGACCTCGAGTCCTTGTAGCCTGTTGCAGCGGTTGTGTCGAACGGCACCGCCACGCACGCAGGGACGGGCACGTGCACATGGGGAGGGACCGAGTGGACAACACAAGTGCTCATGAGGAACACCGCTAGGGTGAAAAGAACGCCGACGACCCGTGCTCCCCAGCTCCCTAATGTTCGTCCTGCAAGCACACAACAATGACACACACAAGCACAAAGTACAACAAGGTGAGCAGCCATCCAACACATTAATGTCACTCACGAGATGCTAGTGCTAGTGCTCCACTACTAACCCTAGGGCGCCCCTCCTCCTCCTCCCTTCCCCCCTATATATAAGGGGTAGAGGGAGGGCAGCCGCACCCATCTATGCCACGGCACTGCCCTCTCTCTCCTTCGTAGTCCATCTTCTTCTCTGTTTGGCTTGGCGAAGCCCTGCTGAGATTTCTTCACCACCACGCCCTCGTGCTGCCAGAGAACTCGAGCTACTACTTCATCATCGCTCGGTGGATGAAGGAGGTGAAGACGTCATCAAGCCGTACATGTGTTGAACGCGGAGGTGCCATCCGTTCGACACTTGGATCGGAGTTCGCAGGACGGATCATGATTGGACCGCAAAGACGTTCAACTACATCAACCGCGTTTCTTAATGCTTCTGCTTAACGATCTACAAGGGTATGTAGATACAATCTCTCCTCTCGTAGATGTTCATCTCCTAGATTGGTCTTGGTGAGCATAGGAAATGTTTTGTTTCCCATGTAACGTTCCCTAACATTTTCCACCACATGCTTTCTCATTAACAGACTTCCTACACGACTCCGTCAGATGAAAACACCACTTGCACTCTTGTTGAATGAAATTCCTGATTACGCGTTTCTCAAGGTCTTTGGGTGTGCGTGTTGGCCACATCTTCGTCCATATAACCAACGCAAGTTGGAGTTTCGATCTAAACAGTGCGTGTTTCTTGGTTATAGTTCTCTTCATAAAGGGTCAAGTGTCTTCATGTTCCCTCTATCCGCATCTACATCTGTCGTGATGTGGTGTTTGATGAGAATGTTTTTCCTTTTTTCGCACTTCCACTCACTTCCATCACTCCCACTGCATTTGAGATATCTGTTTTACCTTTGCCTGGTCAATTTGTAGATGCTGCGTATACCCCCTTGTTGATACCTAACCATGGTGCTGGTACTGGGCGAGGAGCACACCTCGAGCTTCTGGATGAGCAGCCGCCCGCGTCACCTCGAGCGTCCGCTGATGGGTGTGCACGGGACGTCGATCGGGGCTGCATGTCCCATGCACCCGCTCATGACGCCCTCCCGTCACCTGGCTCGTCGACGGAGCTGGTCGAGCCGGGCCCCACCTCTTCGGTCCAAGGTGGGACTGGCCCCACATCGACCAAGCAAGCCCGTTTGGCCCCGCGTGGGCTTGCCCCGACGCCCGTGTTGGCCGAGCCGGCGTCCATGCCATCCTCGCCAGGCCGTTTGCCTGGCCCGACTGGCTCTCCCATGCTACCGGACGTGTCACCGGTGCACGTGGCTCATGAGCCTGGGGAGCAGTCTATGTCATCATCGCCATCTTCATAGAGTCTGTCTCTGACGCCACCTCCGCCACCTACCGCTATTCTGCATCCTCGTACGCACAATCAGAGTGGTATTGTTTGGTCGAAGGAGCGCACTAACGGCATGGTTGTGTGGATTGCGGCGTGTATGGCACACGCAGACGCTGACCCCACTGCTGAGCCTCTGCATTTTCAGGCGGCTCTTCGGATTCCTCATTTGTGGTGCACTGCCTGATTACCACTATAGCTAGACGGACGCCACATATACCAACCCAGGAAATCACTCTGGCATGCGCGTTTACAACAAGTATCATGAACACAGGCATTTCTATTAATGGATATATAAGTCTGTCATAAAATTACACAAGAGTGATGGCTGTGGAAAAGCTCTATCTAAGGCATCATGGTCTTGGTGCGGCTCCAATCCACAGGGATATGACTGGGGGTTACTATTCTAGCACGCGAACGCTCCGGCTCCTCGCTGACGAAAGACGGATCCTTATGTGAAATTGGCAACATTGAAGGCCGCTGAGTACTTTTGAATGTACTTGCAAGCAGACCAAACCAACATATACACCAAGCAATGCAATCCATGGCATTCAAGCATGCACTTGTTATTAGAGCAATATTAAATATCACGACACGCCATATCTAGCTAGCAATATTAATTATCATGTCATAGCAGGGTTATCTAGCAAGATAACTACTGAAGTAAATACAGTAAGGTAAAGCATATCAGGTAAATAATCAATCCTCTGAACATTCCCATAATCCAATTCTGATCTGATCCAAGTCAAATCCAAGTCCCGTGGTCATCCGACCAATCATCTATAGCCATCGCATGGCTAACATTCATATCCCCGACATCAATTGATGTCCATGCATCTGTACTACAAGTCTGACAAACCTTATCATTCTTTGGTTACATCTTAGCAATAACATTATATGGTTTATTCCTCCGGACTCGACACTGACCAAATAGTGTGACGTAGTATGAACTGTGCCTAATACCGAGGACGCGGCTATTCGAATAGATTCTTACACCACAAGAAATATGTCAACTTGTGACCTTCTCTTAGTGACCCCAGCTGAATTGGTCGTAAATCCACACCCATTTCGCTTGGAAGGGCTCAAACTCTGAAATTGCCTTACACCACATGGTCATAAAGCATACAACAATGGTCGACGACCTTATTTCTATCTAATTACGACCAATATAAATGGTCATGAGGTTGTGAACGTGGATGCATTAGTACTTAAGGTGTTGTTCTTCGTGGGCTTGGGCCTCCGTGGAATAAGACCACCTCCTTCTTTTTAATTATTTTTTGTGTGTGCCATGTAGGCCTCGGCCCATCCAGGAAGAAATGTGGAATGCCCTCATATTTCTAAAAAAACATATATTTGGCCCAACAAAAAAATGGGGAAATAACAAGTTTTTCATTATTACCATTTGGTAAGGATGGTCAGTTATCTGAAAAAAAACAAGTTTTCATTATTGTCTAAAAAACAAGTTTTTCATTGTATATCTCAAAAATGGTTTTTCCTTATAGAAAAATCTCGAAACCAATTAAACAATAGAAAACCATAAGAATAGGAAAATAATGAACTCCTTCGTGAATCGTGCTATATGGTTTAGCAATTAGAAAACTAAACATGTAATTCAAAAAAATGTTAATGTTAATATGTATTTCAAAAAATTTAATCATGTGTTTAAAAAACTAAATATGTGTATTTGAAAAGTTTCATGCATATAAAAAATAATAATCATAAAGAATATTAGATATGTATAAAAAAATTCATGTGTATGAAAAAATAGTCATCAGTATGTATACAGGGAACTTTTACAATATATATTACGGTATCCAAAACGATCAAGGTGCCCAGGCACCTAGGTGTCCCATCTATTTTACCTATATATATATATTACGCGTTACCCTTTTTGAACTGACGGTTTCAAATGGTTGTACTGATATTTTCGAAGCAGTTGAACTGATGCTTTATCGAAACGGGGCGTGTAATATATCGTTGGAAAGCTCTTGACAACCATATTTCAAGTATATTGAACGTTTTTGCAAAATCATTATGGTTTAAGAGCAGTTTTGAAAATATCATTTTTTCAAAACCGAAAACATGAATCGTATTTTGGACTCAATTTTCAAACAGTTTGTCGGAATTGAGCAAATAAGATGGCGTTGGAAAGCTGGTGAAAATACGCATCTTCCATATATGTATTGTTTTTTCTAATTCTATATGATTTAAAAGTAATTTGAAAAACGGTGAAATTTTGGGCGAAACGTATTTTCGCGATTTTTTACAAATAGTTTGTTGGATTGACGCAAATGATAAGGCGTTGGAAAACTACGGAAAATGCACAACTTTTTTGTATTTAAATGTTTTTCTAATTTCTTACAGTTTAAAAACGAATTCGAATACGGTCAAATTTGATTTTGAACGCGATTTTTTTTAAATTTGTCGAAATGGGGCAAATAATATAATGTTGGATAGCTATCGAAAATGCGGAACTTAGTCATGTTGAACGTTTTCTCAAATTCATAACCATTCAAGAGTAATTTTGAATATGGTGAGACCCATCATGTTGTTTTCCTGTCAGGAAAAACAGAGTACTGATGTATGTGTATGTTTGTACTGATGCATTTCTCACAGAGCAATTTTGAATGGTACCGGGGAAAGAGTGTACTTGAACGGATGTCTGTATGGTTTTGTACTGAGCGTGTCTTTACGTACTAGACTTTACTCTGTATTTTCGGTATGATTTTCCTCGTCACTTCTCAATGACATCATCATGCCCGAACTTGCATAGTTTATACTGTTGAACTGACTGATATTTTTAATAAAACGGAAATGTTTTGTGTTTTCTTTTGAACTCAACATTTTTTGCAACGATATTCTGGACTTCTTTCATTTTACCACTTGTACTTTTCCTATTTAGAATTTCCATGGTTTATTTTTTTGAGCTTTTTTCCAAACTTATCTAGGACGTCGTGTTCAACTCTTTCCTGTACTTATATGCTAGTAATAATAGAACATTTCCCATACAATTTTTGTCCATTTGTGGACATCAACCAAAATAGGCAGGAGAGAGCACTATGAAACTGATCATTGTTTTCGACCGAACTATTATGTTCTTCTTTTCCAAGAACTTATTTTTATACATATGAGCAAACATCCCATGTTTCTCAACTTCGAACTTTATTTTCATTTTCCTCTAAACTTGTTGTATATTTGAGTATGAACTGATGCAAATATAAACTTTGTCGAATTGCTTCAAATATTTTTGTATAGCACACGCACAAACCTGATAAGCATATGTACAAGTACATATTAAAAACTTCTGCGTTTTTAAAAATCAAATCAAGGTTTCAAATGAATCTACATATAATGGATCATTCAATGTTTTGTACTATTTAAAAAAAATAAAAGAACCAAATCTGGATACATAGTTTGCAGATCACATCACATATACCAAATAATTATTCCTGTAAAAACAGCAAATGTTTATTCTATAAAAGAAGGATCCAGCAGGAAAGGTACATCCGTACACATATCTCCAATCAACAATGTTCAACACATATTTGCTGACACATATTTGTTATACAATAGGTCCCACTGCAAACCACAAGTTAATTACTTCCCTCCAGAACATGGACAAATCCTAGAGCAACCTGAACTGAATGAAGAAACAGTTTTTATTCCTCTGGTGGCCTGCGTGGACCAAAACGCGCCCGTGATCTTTTTCTTCCTCTGAACTTATGGTCTTTTTTAGTTGAAACTGATGTAGACATTTTTCGTTGAACTATTGCGGAGTTTTGAGTAGTAGACGCACCACCTGACAAGGCAATGTACAAGTTCTTGTAAAAAGGACAACCAAGTTAATGTAGAGTAATATCATAAGTTCAAAAATAAAAAATAAAAAAAGTTTTATACTGTTTTTGCTATAACAACTAAGTTAATGTATGCCATGGGGCTGGACTAGGACAACGCGGCATATCCAGGAGTGGTGGAGAGGGAGATCATGTCACTACCAAATCTATTAGGGTACTAGAAATTCATGGAACATACATGAAACCAAACTAATTGATTACAAGCACTCCTATGAACTGAACTTAAATTAGAAATTGAGCTGAACTTAAAGAGTGAAAACAAGAGTGTGTTGCTGCTAGCTTTCCAATCCTAGAACAACTTCTAGGAACGTGTGGCAAACAGGCAACATACCTGAACTTGGTGTGGACTCGTAGTTGAACTTGCTACCCATCCACACTAGTACCAGCGGCAGAAGACCAAAGTATTTAAGCAAATACCTGATGGCATCAAGAAATAAGTGACTAAATATTTAGCAATAAAAGCGTTTGTACAAAAAAATTGAACTGATGTTTTTCTGTCATTCTGACAAACCTCGAGCATATATTTTTTTTGAACTGATTTTTTTTCTATCATTGAGCTTTTAGGCTTTTTCGAATGAGGTGAAAGCCTACGGTCTATTTGAACTTTTACTGAACATTGAAAAATGTTTGAACTGATGTGAACTTTTTGACTATAACAAGAAAAGAAAGCACTAGCTAGTGTTCAAAATATAAAAAGGGCGGTATTTCTTAAATACAAAATTCAGAAAAGAATGGTGCTCTCTATCAGATTGTTGATGCATGAAAATCGCATGAACTTCATATACTGCAATAGAGTTGCATCAAGTGCACACACACATTGGTGCGCGTCTGCTACACCGAAAGCTTGCGATGAACTGTTTTCAAGTTTGAAAACTAAACCTTTTGTTGTCAAGTACTGACACTACAAAATATAAATATATATCCATTGTTTCTAACACAAAAGAGTGACCACAAATACCAGCACTACAAAAGTGCACTCTACTGGTATAGACTACAACATACTTCACATTACTAGATTGCAATTCTTCTTGTAGATGATATATTTTTTCGACAAACTGATGAACTGAACAAGATTCACATGAGACATATGATTTTTGGGGATTTCCTCAAGATTATGCGCAATAAAGCATCCGAACCAAAAAGAACAGACAAGCTGAACTGAAAACCAAAATAAATGGCCTCTGGGTTCCTCATATAGCAACTAAAACTTCAGAACAACTACACCTTTTATTGGTGCACTACTACTTAAACAAGGTAAATCAATAAAAATCTGAACTAACAAACATCTACTTAATATCTTTGTGCATGCCCATAGCGATAGTGTGCAACCGTCGAGCATGTAGCTCGAGTATGGATGCAAATGCCCTTAGTGGTGGCCGCTATCGCCACAAGAATGTTGGACGTATTGCCAGCTAGCATCCACGAAAACCGAGACAAAATTGAGTCTTGCACAAGATCAAACTAATATAAACGCTTGTTGCATTCATCAGCAGTCATGCAGAACCAAGCAATGTGCAAAGCAAAGGGGCTGGTGTGTTCTCCCTGTGTGTGTGCTCGACTTGGACGGATGTGCAGTGTTTGGTGAAGATGGTGGCCGCAACCCATGATTATACTTGTACTGGCGTCAATGGTCCACTTGGGCGGCTGCCAGCACCCTTGGTGGAATTCAAGCTACAGCCAACATTAGCAGGAATTCAAGCTACTGCATTCAAACTAATAAACTACTAGTAGAGAGTGAAAATTTTAGATTTTTATGTAGCAATACTAAAACATCAAAACTCTGGTGAGCGAGTTCATCTCCAGGATTTTCGCAGAAATTCTGTGAGTAGCAACATGTATATTTGCTAGTGGATATACACTGATGAAATAATCGAGCTCCTATTTTGTCGAACTGAATTGAACTAAACAAAATTTTAGAAATGAAACTGAAGTAGAATACGAATTTGAACTAAACTAGAATAAGAAATTAAACTCAGCTAAAATAACAAATAGTTGAACCTTTCTTTTAGTTCGCAATATCATGAAATAGTACCAGACTGTAAGGTTTAATACATGAAAGCAGAAATATATAAGCAGGCATTGCCGCCAGCAATACTTGGTGCACCAGAGAACCTGCACTGCTAGATTTGTTGAGAGAGGACTGAGGGCAGTACATCCCCGTGGAAGATAAGTAATCCCAAGTTCTATATGAACCATCACTGCTGGATTTGTTAAGAAAGATCTAAGGGCAACACATCGCCTCCAAAGCTTTTGGGTGCAGGACAAAACACGTCGTGCTTGGCCGCCTAGGATGCGTCCATCGACGCATCGCGTACTCAGAACTTGAGGAGGCGCTTCAGGACTAGCCAAACCTGCTTATTGGAGAAGCCAAGAGGCTTCATGGCCTAACACTTTCTAGTAGCATTGCCATTGTTGGAAACCATGGCGTTTAATCAAATGGTTCAGGGATCACTCCCAGTCAGTCCCACTGCTACCTGTGTTGCAGAGAACATGAATATAAAGCAGATGGTGACTCATCAATTTTTCTTTACGATATATCTAAACTTACAGAATTTTCAAACTTGCACTGATGATACTTTAGGTGATATATCTAAACTTTACAGAATTTTGAAGAAACTTGCTGCAAATCATCACTTATTTAGGTGATATATCTAAACTTACAGAGTTTTGAAACTTGCACTAACGATATTTCTGCACACACACCAACTATTCTGTAATTTTTCATGTACTGATGATAGATTACACACCGAACTAATACTATGTCTAGTACAAAAGTTCTCTATCACGTAGTTGAACAGGCTCTCCTCGCAGTGGTGTACGACCTGTGGTGGCGGAGGTGAACGACCTGTGCGCTGAGGCGGCGGAGGGTGATGCGAGAAAATTGGCTCGCGACACAGCGGGGGCGCTTCGTCGGGAGGACGCCACACACGGCGTGGTGAGTGCATGATGCGGCAGCGCGAGAAGGAGGGGATATGGCGATGGTCAGGGTGCAGGGCCATGTTGTTGGCCGACGGTGTTGGTTAGGGAGCAGGGCCACGGTGATGGGTAATCAGGAAAGTATTTTGCAATCAACCAATATAATCCAATATCAACTGGTTGAAGTTAACTGAACTATTAATTTTTTGTTTTTTCCATTACACACACTGAATTTATCAAGGGAGATAAAAGTGAATTGAAGGGATTTGAATGTTGCAGCAGATCTTGGGTTCAGTAGATCATGGCAATAAGTAGTATATTCCTCAGTCCAAATAAGTGAATTTCTTTGTTAAGCAGCAGGAGCAGTTTACATTGGGTTTGGAACTTTGAATTAAATACATCAGGTAGGAGGTGGCCATCTATCTATCTAAAGTGGCATTGGCTGTGTGTATTCCTGTATCAAAGACTCAATTTGTTGTTGTGCATATCAAACGTTTTTTAAGTGTTACTCATGGCTAAATAGATAGAATGTGTATGTTTTGTTCAGTACACCATGTTTATGTTGATCAGTACACCATGTGATGCAATTACAAAGTCTATTTTCTTTCTGAAACAAGCAATATTCACAAAGGACCTAATTTCTAGCACCAGAAGGCACTTGTCTTGAACTGACAGATTTACAACAAGTAGACCAAATTCGCGAACTAGATTAGCCGAATTTCTAGACACACAAAAATGCATGGTGGGAACTTGTCGGACAAGAGCGGGCAAACTGCACGGTGCATCGCTGCAGCCATCCTTGTTTTACTTCGAGCTCCTAACGGTGTTGCTCCTGCTGAAGAGGAGTAGGGGAGGTGGAAGATGGTGGCTGACCTGCGGATCCCACCGGCGGCCGGCTGCAGGAGCTCCTCATCGTCTCAGAAGGAGAAAGAAAGGAGAGCATGCACGCATGGCGACGTCGTCCTTGTCATCATGGAGAAGTAGGACTACTGGAGACATTGCAAAGCAGCACAACAATATTATATGTTTTCTAAAGTTGAGTAAAACATGTTTGAGATTATCAACAGTACACATATCGTATCTTTCAGTAGACCAACTAGTATATCTGAATGTGTAAACATAGAACAACTGATTTGAATGGATCTCTATCATGGCTAGATAAAAGGACTTGGAGGGCTGATATCAATCGAGCAAAAAAAACAATAAAAAAGAACGATACAATCCAGCGAGGAATTTTGTTATTTGGGCTTTGAACTGATTAGCAAAACCACCCATCTATTATTAGAACTTACAAGCAGAAGAATATGCACTCCTGCGTAGTGTGAAGCTGAACCCAAAATTTAACAAATGACCAGCTGATATTTAGGTTGTCTGAGCTGCAGAAAAGAAACCAAATGTATCACCAGGCCAAGTTCTGAACTGAACCTCTGGGTGTTCAAAGTTCTGAACTGACCCTTTTTTAAGCTGAGAGAACAAAGTCGCATGGGGTTGACAGGGGTGTTGACGCACAGGGTTCTCCTGGTGGCATTGAACGGACATCGGTGGTAGAGGTGAACGACCTGGGTGGCAGAGGTTAACGGCCTGCACGCTGAGGCTATGGAGGGCGATGCAGGAACATGGGGCCGGGGCACGGCGCGTGTTATAGGAATTTCTTTGAACTCCCATGGTAGTAATACATGGACTTATGTGACAATAGGAATTCTCGGACTAGCACGCGATGGTAGCGCACACACGATAAAAATTCTGAAGTCATCTAAGCTACAACATTTGGCAAGAACGAGCTACCTACAAATGAACATGAAACAAAGTAAAAATGGTGCTCCACTGCACTGAGTCAATTTAGAAAACATGTGGCGTGCACCTCATGAGCCGGTGGTTGAAGTTGATGGAGCAGAGCATCGAATGGCGGCGGTCACTAGCTTCCATGCGCGGGGGCAGGGGGAGGAAGAGGTGCCGGGGGGCATATCCAGTCCCGTGCACGACGGAGGCAGGCGATGGGCGATGTTGGTCGCCGGCGGGTGGCGCGACTGGAGGAAGGCCGGCGAGAGTGTGGGATAGTGTGACGCCCGGATAATCATGCTACAGTAATCTCACGTTAATGGTGCCACGTCACCTTTGTCACTGTAATTAATCTCGGGTTAATTCAAAACCGTTTCAAATTTAAATCCTAAATAAGTCAAACTACAAAAGTTTTCAAATATTAAAACAAAAATGTTCGGGCTATGTCAATTATTGCATCAGTAATTATGGTGAAGTAAACACATTTTTATGAAATGCCTAAATACTTTTAAATGAATTTAAACAGAAAAGAAATAATAAAAGAAAATACAAAAATAATAAAAAAAAAGAACAAAAAGGCCCCCTGACCAACTGGGCCAGGCGGCCCAGCTCACCGGCCAGGCCGGCCCACCTGGCCCAGCCGGCCGACCCACCCTTGCCTTATCCCCACGAGGGGGGGAAACCCTAACCACCCCGTCACCCACTCGCCCCCCACTCGCTCTCTCCCACCCCCTCGCTCTGGATCTGGATCGGGAGGAGCCCGATCCCCTCCTCCCTCGCTCGACGCCCGATGCTGCCTAGACCATGCCGGAGGCCACGTCGCCAGAGCCTCCCCCGCCGGCCTGCTTCCACCTCCCTGCCGGACTGCTTCCCCTGCGTCGTCGTTGTCCCCGACCCCCTCCACGAGCCCCGCTGCCCCGTCCCTACAAATCCCGGTGAGGCCATGGCCTCCGCCCTCTTCTCTTCCCCTGTCCCCGTATGCACGCGCTCACGGCCGTACCGCTCCGCCTCGTGCTCACCGCGGCTGTGCCGCCCGCGGCCACCCACGCACTCACCACGTCCCCCTGCTGCTGGTGCGCCCCGACTCTCCTGCTGCTGCTCCTCTGCCGTCCGGGCCCGCTCTTCGCCGGCCCCTCACTCCGTCTCCCCCCACGTCGGCCGGCCACCGCTACCGCCCTGGCCACTGGCCTCGCCTCGCTCCTGCATCCCCCTGCATCGGCGACGCCGCCACGCCCGCGGCCAACTCCGGCGCTCCGACCCCCGCGCCCTACTCCCCTCGCCTTAGTCCCGCACCTCCGTCGCCTCCCCTGGCCGGCGTCGTGGGCGCCGGCGACCGCGCCGTTGGTCTCGCAGGAGGCCAGCGCCCGGGTTGCCTATCGGGCGCTCGTGGTCGTGCCCCTGCGCCCGCACCGCCCGGTGCCAGCTATGGCCCCTAGGGCCAATGACAAGTGGGGCCTGTCCTAGAACAGTTAAAAAAAGGATTAAAAATAAATAATAATAATAGTAGTAATAATAAAATATAATTAATTAATTAATTAGTTAACTAAGTTAATTAACTTAATTAATTGTGATTAATTAACCTAATCATTTAACTAATCTAGTTAATCCTGATTAGTTAGTCTCAAACAATGACAAGCGGGACCCACCCGTCAGCTTGACTGGTCAAAGGTCAAAGCTGACCGCTGATGTCATGATGACATCATAAATGCATTTAGAATTAAATTAATTCTGTTAATTCTAGTAAATGATTAAATCCTTTTTTAAAATTAATATAAAATAAACCGTAGCTCGGATGGAAAAACTTTGTACATGAAAGTTGCTGAGAACGACGAGACGAATCCAGACACGCAGCCCGTTCGTCCGCCATGCGTCCCTAGCATAGTGAACCTGCAACATTTCCCCTCTGGTTCATCTGTCCGAAAACGTGAAACACCGGGGATACTTTCCCGGTTGTTTCCCCCCTCATCGGTATCACCTACTACCGTGTTAGGGCACATCGAACACCGTGTATTGTCTTGTTACGCTTTGTGATGCTTTGATTGCTTTGTTATTTATTGTGTTCCCCCTCTGTTACTTCTTTCCGGTAGACCCCGAGACTGCCGGCGACCCCAGTTCGACTACGGTGTTGACGACCCCTCCTTCTTGCCAGAGCAACCAGACAAGCCCCCCCCTTTGATCACCAGATATCGCCTATTCTCCTCTATACTGCTTGCCTTAGAGTAGTGTAGCATGTTACTGCTTTCCGTTAATCCTATTCTAATGCATAACCTGACATTGTTGCTACATCTGTTGATACCTTACCTGCAATCCTAAATACTTAGTATAGGATGCTAGTTTAACATCATTGGCCCTACATTCTTGTCAGTCTGCCTTGCTATACTATTGGGCTGTGATCACTCGGGAGGTGATCACGGGTATATACTATACATACATACATACATACTATACAGATGGTGACTAAAGTCAGGTCAGCTCGATGAGTACCCGCAAGTGATTCTAATGAGGGGGCTGAAAGGACAGGTGTCTCCATCCCGGTAGAGGTGGGCCTGGGTTCCCGACGGCCCCCGACTGTTACTTTGTGGCGGAGCGACAGGGCAGGTTGAGACCACCTAGGAGACAGGTGGGCCTAGCCCTGTTCGGCGTTCACGGATACTTAACACGTTTAACGAGATCTTGGTATTTGATCTGAGTCTGGCTACTGGCCTATACACACTAACCAACTACGTGGGAAAGATATGGGCACTCGACGTCGTGGTATCAGTCGAAGCCTTCTAGACGTCAGCGACTGAGCAGCGCGCGCCGGATCGGAACGTAAGCCTGCTCTTGTATTAAGGGGTCTAGTTCTGCTTTAGACCGCCCACGCAACATGCAGGTGTGCAATGGGCGATGGGCCCAGACCCCTGCGCCATAGGAGTTAGACCGGCGTGCTGCCTCTCTGTTAGGCCTAGGTGGGACTGCGACGTGTTGATCTTCCGAGGCCGGGCATGACCCAGGAAAGTGTGTCCGGCCAAATGGGATCGAGCGTGTTGGGTTATGTGGTGCACCCCTGCAGGGAAGTTAATCTATTCGAATAGCCGTGATCTTCGGTAACAGGACGACTTGGAGTTGTACCTTGACCTTATGACAACTAGAACCGGATACTTAATAAAACACACCCTTCCAAGTTCCACAGACAACCCGGTGATCGCTTTTCCACAGGGCGACGAGGGGAGGATCGCCGGGTAGGATTATGATATGCGATGCTACTGGAGATGCTACTTGGAGATGCTACTTGGAGGACTTCAATCTACTCTCTTCTACATGCTGCAAGACGGAGGCTGCCAGAAGCGTAGTCTTCGATAGGACTAGCTATCCCCCTCTTATTCTGGCATTCTGCAGTTCAGTCCACTGATATGGCCTCCTTACACATATACCCATGCATATGTAGTGTAGTTCCTTGCTTGCGAGTACTTTGGATGAGTACTCACGGTTGCTTTCTCCCCCCTTTTCCCCCTTTCCTTTCTTTCTGGTTGTCGCAACCAGATGCTGGAGTCCAGGAGCCAGACGCCACCGTCGACGACGACTCCTACTACACCGGAGGTGCCTACTACTACGTGCAGCCCGCTGACGATGACCAGGAGTAGTTAGGAGGATCCCAGGCAGGAGGCCTGCGCCTCTTTCGATCTGTATCCCAGTTTGTGCTAGCCTTCTTAAGGCAAACTTGTTTAACTTATGTCTGTACTCAGATATTGTTGCTTCCGCTGACTCGTCTTTCATCGAGCACTTGTATTCGAGCCCTCGAGGCCCCTGGCTTGTATTATGATGCTTGTATGACTTATTTTATTTGTAGAGTTGTGTTGTGATATCTTCCCGTGAGTCCCTGATCTTGATCGTACATGTTTGCGTGTATGATTAGTGTACGATTGAATCGGGGGCGTCACAAGTTGGTATCAGAGCCGACTGCCTGTAGGAATCCCCCTTCCAACTCCTTGGCCGAAGTCGAGTCTAGACTTTACAAAACTTTTACTGACATGGCTGTGCGACCCATGGGCCCACATCGCCATTGGGTGGTATTAGGATCTTTTACTCCTCGATCTTTACTCTGGGTCTCTGAACTCTCTTCTATTCAGGTTTAAATGATTTTGCTAACTCTGACTCTAGGTTCTCGTAAAATACTTTCTCCCGGAGAGCCCCTCACTCCAGATGATCGCTTGCTGCACCGAAGGATTTCGAAGATACTCTCCGATGTTCTCGAGACTTTGTGCTCGTTGCTCTTACAATTACCTACCACTGATTTATCCCTATGGATAAATACTTACACCCTTCGTTCTTAATTTTATTCCAAGTTGATCTTGTTAATACAAGATGCCCCGAACCGCTCTCCGTGGTTCCAAGAAACCTTTGAGCTTACTGCTTTACAGTTCTTGCCTCATGAATACCCTTACGGATAATTCCTCGCACTTATCGAGTATCTGCTCTTTCCCAGTTGTTCATGTGTTTCACAAAAGTTTTTGAAATACCATTCGATCTTCCAAAAATCCTGAGCATCCTCTTGCTCTTGATATTCTTGCTTACTTGCATTATGGTTAATCCCATAAGTCTCGTAATCTTATTGGCATCTCTTGTCATTATGATTTTGATCCTATGGATTCAACACGAGTGCGAATGCACGCAATCATCAGTTGATCCTTTTAAATTATATTTCTGGCTCAGACGTCTTTCGAACATGAGCTGGTTCTCGGCCAATTAGATTACCGTCGATTGTGCCCCTAAGTCTATTCAACTTATCCATCCTTGATCAGAGCATCTGCTTCTGATCCTTTGATTTGGAATCATAATTCCTTTGCATTTAAGCTTCGAATTATTCAGATGATTCCATAACCTGTTGCATTTGCATTCTTTCCTCTTCTGCTTGAGTACCGATACTCACATCAGGTCCTTTGTGTACCATCAATTCCTTTGTTGGATTTTATCCGACAACGTCCTTCATATTCAATCACGTTGTAAGTTCTTTCCCTGATACATAATGCCAATGGTAAATCCTATTCTCTAAATTGGCCAACGATGCTCTGCTTTCGAGCTTGTGTTATTTACTCCTGAAGTGCGCATTATATGTTCCTAAGATGCCCCGATGGGTTGAACCTATACCTTCCCTAAAACCGTATGAACCCGAAAGTTTTCACAAGTTGTACCCTTCTTGTGTTTTACCAGATAATTTTCTACCCTACAATTTCTTTGAAGACTAAAAGTGAATGAAAGGTTATGCATTAAAGAAGTGGGAGTCGACCTTGAACTTTGTGTTCATGCCCATGGACACGATGTAGATCTTATCATTAAAGCTTCTCTTAAATTAATTATTCCCTTGGTATAAGTTCATCTTATATCTGGGATCTGGCCTTTTGCAATCGTGGTTCTGGCCATGTTCTCCTTTAAATACCATTTCTCGTGCAAGTTTAAGCACTTGTCTTCTATAGAGCAATACCCCAATCCAATCTCTATTTTGATCTGTCGTCGAGTATTACCCCCTGGTATCTCGAGATTATCATGGAACTGCATAACCTCTTATGAGTTCTTCATCAAGTACTACATTCTCACGGATTCGAATTTTTCACGGGCTCTGAGTTATTAAACACTCAAAGACACCGATGACTGAACCAAGTCCGCACTACGGTTCAACAACTCTTCAGTAATCTTCTTTAAGTACGAGTTTGTACCCGATCATGTCATTCCTAGCCTGCTCTGCTATATCTATTCGTGTTGATTTTAACTGTGCTACCTGGTCCTTCTTCTCGGAGCACAATTTTTGACGATGAGCTAAGCTTACGTCGATTTTCCTCATCATGTCATTTCGCCTTGAACAGCAAACTTGGTTTGGAGTTTATGACATACCCGTGGCTCCAATAACCTTTCGCTTCATCATTCCTTTGACTTGATGTCATCGGCGATCGGTTACACCTTCATGAAATCTCTCGACAATTGTGTCATGATCATCATCAACATTTTGAGCTCTTCTAGGATATCAATTGAATTCATGATGAGAAATACCATCCTTGCCCTCGATGAATTTTATTATCATCGACCACTTTATTTCCTTCCCACCAACACAACTTGTTCGTGTTGGGTGTTGTACCTTGAGTTCCCTGCCATCCAGCAATTGTTCTTCTTTACTCGGAACATTACCATCTCTTATGTCATCAATGTTGTGATAATTACACCACCTTTTAAGAATTTGTGATACAGTGATGCTTCCCACCATCACCATTCTTTCTTGGTCCTCGTGTTGATTCCAACCGGTGTACCAACAAGTGAACGGTGCTGTTTGAATTCTGCCTTTCTAGCAATCCTATTGCTTTGAAGTTAATGGTCGGCCGTTCATTCTTGGACTATTGATTGTTGAATCACCATTCTGACATTGGTCGTGCAACCCAACCCATATTTCGGGCGCACCTTTCAACCAATGTTTAATTGTGTATGTTTTCCTCGAGCATACCTCATTATATCATTTGATCCGAAAAATGTTATCTCGTTCACATAATTGTGGAAATCCATCTTTTGGAAATCCCAATGAATTGTCGCTGAGTTCATCCTGCCACCTCCTCACCCTCTCCTTGGTTTAATGATGAACTCATGATTCAGAACTTGCTTCCATAGTTTATATCCCGAGAATCTTACAATGTCATCTCGACAATTTGTGTTGCACCTTTCTTCTCAGGCATCCCGAGTCTGAGGTATCCTGCCACCTATCAGAACTGAATCTCGGTCTGATATGATGGTTGGAACATAATTCCAAGAGTTATAACTTTGGTCTTAATATGACCCGGTAAGGTGGTGTCATTCCTAGCCCACCTGGCCGGAGGCCCTATTGTTATAGTTTCTTTTTTAACAAGGTCAACCATTTTTCCATGGGGAAATTGAATGCCTTGTTTAATAAGTTTATCATGATGGATCCTTTGTGTATCCAAAGTCCGACCTTTGCTTGAAGACCATGTCAATGCTATCTCGAAGCATGTCTGTGATACTCCAATTTTCAACAAGAACATTTAAAGCCCAATGCTAAATGTTTCTTTATCAATTATCCAAACACCGTTGTATGGGTAATGTCATGAAATTTCTCTCCCCTTACCTAAAGGGTTTTCTACATTATTTCCTATCATGGATATCATACTCTGCTTGTCCTTGGGAAGGATATACCCCCTGAAATATGTGTTTAAACGCATTTTCCTTTCCATTGTTTTGCTTAAAACTTCTTGTGATCTATATAAGCAGTAATATTTTCCTACTTATGTAAACACCTCGGTGTACCATCTTGTCTGGTGTAACCCTGATACTATTGTTGCTGACGTTCCGGTAGCCACCGATGGACGAGAACCTTGCCTATTGGTCCGCCTCGTTCAACGAGCAGGAAATGGTTCTATTCGTCCCTCGCCCTTGGTACCGATGTTGTTGCCGACATAATTGACAGGTTATCCTCTGACATGCCTTGCTTACATGATCACGCAAGATGTCACCACTCCTACTTTTAACCCGCATGGTGGGCCCATAACCCACAGGTCCACTGGATCGAAACCTGACTCTTCTTTATAACCCGGATTCTAATGTATCCTTTGCACCTGGCTTCGTATGTGATTCACGAGCTGAATGCTATACCATTGTTCATCCTGGAATCAAACAACATGTTATTCTCGTTATTCAAGCCCCCATTCCAGCTTCTGTCTAGTCATCGAATGATTGCCTACCCATTTGAAACTTTGGTACCATCGTATATTGCACTCAACGAATTCACTAAAATACAACTCGTGGGGGTACCTTGTGTATTTCCCATTGAGTTCACCGTCATATGCCCAGCTTTGTGGAGACGCGTTCTTCCGGAGTTTTTCCCCTTGGTCGCTTTCATAGTACGATGGAGTTTCTGAAGAAAGGATGCCGACTTCATCATGATGAGATGAAGCAGAGAAATGGAGACATCAACATAAAGGATCAGCTACTTCGGGAAGTGCAACAAAGACCGAGAAGACCCGTTAGAATTTCGCAACCTAGTCTTTCCCCCTTACTCCCCTCCTAAATCTCGGGACGAGATTTCTTGTAGTGGAGGAGATTTGTGACGCCCGGATAATCATGCTACAGTAATCTTACGTTAATGGTGCCACGTCACCTTTGTCACTGTAATTAATCTCGGGTTAATTCAAAACCGCTTCAAATTTAAATCCTAAATAAGTCAAACGACAAAAGTTTTCAAATATTAAAACAAAAATGTTCGGGCTATGTCAATTATTGCATCGGTAATTATGGTGAAGTAAACACATTTTTATGAAATGCCTAAATACTATTAAATGAATTTAAACAGAAAAGAAATAATAAAAGAAAATAGAAAAAAAGAAAAAAAATAACAAAAAGGCCCACTGACCAACTGGGCCAGGCGGCCCAGCTCATCGGCCAGGCCGGCCCACCTGGCCCAGCCGGCCGACCCACCCTTG
>NC_057813.1:43160018-43165312 GCF_018294505.1 Triticum aestivum
TCCCCCGCCGGCCTGCTTCCACCTCCCCGCCGGACTACTTCCCCTGCGTCGCCGTCGTCCCCGACCCCCTCCACGAGCCCCGCTGCCCCATCCCTACAAATCCCGGTGAGGCCACGGCCTCCGCCCTCTTCTCTTCCCCTGTCCCCGTACGCACGCGCTCACGACCGTACCGCTCCGCCTCGTGCTCACCGCGACTGTGCCGCCCGCGGCTACCCACGCACTCACCACGTCCCCCTGCTGCTGGTGCGCCCCGACTCTCCTGCTGTTGCTCCTCTGCCGTCCGGGCCCGCTCTTCGCCGGCCCCTCACTCCGTCTCCCCCCACGTCGGCCGGCCACCGCTGCCGCCCTGGCCACTGGCCTCGCCCTGCTCCTGCACCCCCCTGCATTGGCAACGCCGCCACGCCCGCGGCCAACTCCGGCGCTCCGACCCCCGCGCCCTACTCGCCTCGCCTTAGTCCCGCACCTCCGTCGCCTCCCCGGGCCGGCGTCGTGGGCGCCGGCGACCGCGCCGTTGGTCTCGCAGGAGGCCAGCGCCCGGGCTGCCTATCGGGCGCTCGTGGTCGTGCCCCTACGCCCGCACCACCCGGTGCTAGTTATGGCCCCTAGGGCCAATGACAAGTGGGGCCTGTCCCAGAACAGTTAAAAAAGGATTAAAAATAAATAATAATAATAGTAGTAATAATAAAAATATAATTAATTAATTAATTAGTTAACTAAGTTAATTAACTTAATTAATTGTGATTAATTAACCTAATCATTTAACTAATCTAGTTAATCTTGATTAGTTAGTCTCAATCAATGACAAGCGGGACCCACCCGTCAGCTTGACTGGTCAAAGGTCAAAGCTGACCGCTGATGTCATGGTGACATCATAAATGCATTTAGAATTAAATTAATTCTGTTAATTCTAGTAAATGATTAAATCCTTTTTTTAAATTAATATAAAATAAACCGTAGCTCGGATGGAAAAACTTTGTACATGAAAGTTGCTCAGAACGACAAGACGAATCCAGGCACGCAGCCCGTTCGTCCGCCATGCGTCCCTAGCATAGTGAACCTGCAACATTTCCCCTCCGGTTCATCTGTCCGAAAATGGGAAACACCAGGGATACTTTCCCGGTTGTTTCCCCCCTCATCGGTATCACCTACTACCGCGTTAGGGCACACCGAACACCGCATATTGTCTTGTTACGCCTTGTGATGCTTTGATTGCTTTGTTATTTATTGTGTTCACCCTCCGTTACTTCTTTTCGGTAGACCCCGAGACTGCCGGTGACCCCAGTTCGACTATGGTGTTGACGACCCCTCCTTCTTGCCAGAGCAACCAGGCAAGCCCCCCTTTGATCACCAGATATCGCCTATTCTCCTCTATACTGCTTGCATTAGAGTAGTGTAGCATGTTACTGCTTTCCGTTAATCCTATTCTGATGCATAACCTGACATTGTTGCTACATCTGTTGATACCTTACCTGCAATCCTAAATACTTAGTATAGGATGCTAGTTTATCATCATTGGCCCTACATTCTTGTCAGTCTGCCTTGCTATACCATTGGGCCATGATCACTCAGGAGGTGATCACGGGTATATACTATACATACATACATACTATACAGATGGTGACTAAAGTCGGGTCAGCTCGATGAGTACCCGCAAGTGATTCTGATGAGGGGGCTGAAAGGACAGGTGGCTCCATCCCGGTAGAGGTGGGCCTGGGTTCCCGACGGCCCCCGACTGTTACTTTGTGGCGGAGCGACAGGGCAGGTTGAGACCACCTAGGAGACAGGTGGGCCTGGCCCTGTCCGGCGTTCGCGGATACTTAACACGCTTAACGAGATCTTGGTATTTGATCTGAGTCTGGCTACTGGCCTATACGCACTAACCAACTACGTGGGAAAGATATGGGCACTCGACATCGTGGTATCAGCCGAAGCCTTCTAGACGTCAGCGACTGAGCGGCGTGCGCCGGATTGGAACGTAAGCCTGCTCTTGTATTAAGGGGGCTAGTTCTGCTTTCGGCCGCCCACACAACGTGCAGGTGTGCAATGGGCGATGGGCCCAGACCCCTGCGCCATAGGAGTTAAACCGACGTGCTGACCTCTCTGTTAGGCCTAGGTGGGGCTGCGACGTGTTGATCTTCCAAGGCCGGGCATGACCCAGGAAAGTGTGTCCGGCCAAATGGGATCGAGCGTGTTGGGTTATGTGGTGCACCCCTGCAGGGAAGTTAATCTATTCGAATAGCCGTGATCTTCGGTAACAGGACGACTTGGAGTTGTACCTTGACCTTATGACAACTAGAACCGGATACTTAATAAAACACATCCTTCCAAGTTCCACAGACAACCCGGTGATTGCTTTTCCACAGGGCGACGAGGGGAGGATCGCCGGGTAGGATTATGCTATGCGATGCTACTGGAGATGCAACTTGGAGATGCTACTTGGAGGACTTCAATCTACTCTCTTCTACATGCTGCAAGACGGAGGCTGCCAGAAGCGTAGTCTTCGATAGGACTAGCTATCCCCCTCTTATTCTGGCATTCTGCAGTTCAGTCCACTGATATGGCCTCCTTACACATATACCCATGCATATGTAGTGTAGTTCCTTGCTTGTGAGTACTTTGGATGAGTACTCACGGTTGCTTTCTCCCCCCTTTTCCCCCTTTCCTTTCTTTCTGGTTGTCGCAACCAGATGCTGGAGTACAGGAGCCAGACGCCACTGTCGATGACGACTCCTACTACACCGGAGGTGCCTACTACTACGTGCAACCCGCTGGCGATGACCAGGAGTAGTTAGGAGGATCCCAGGTAGGAGGCCTGCGCCTCTTTTGATCTGTATCCCAGTTTGTGCTAGCCTTCTTAAAGCAAACTTGTTTACCTTATATCTGTACTCAGATATTGTTGCTTCCGCTGACTCGTCTTTGATCGAGCACTTGTATTCGAGCCCTCGAGGCCCCTGGCTTGTATTATGATGCTTGTATGACTTATTTTATTTGTAGAGTTGTGTTGTGATATCTTCCCGTGAGTCCCTGATCTTGATCGTACACGTTTGCGTGTATGATTAGTGTATGATTGAATCGGGGGCGTCACAAGTTGGTATCAGAGCCGACTGCCTGTAGGAATCCCCCTTCCAACTCCTTGGCCGAAGTCGAGTCTAGACTTTACAAAACTTTTACTGACATGGCTGTGCGGCCCATGGGCCCACGTCGCCATTGGGTGGTATTAGGATCTTTTACTCCTTGATCTTTACTCTGGGTCTCTGAACTCTCTTCTATTCAGGTTTAAATCATTTTGCTAAATCTGACTCTAGGTTCTCGTAAAATACTTTCTCCCGGAGAGCCCCTCACTCCAGATGATCGCTTGCTGCACCGAAGGATTTTGAAGATACTCTCCGATGTTCTCGAGACTTTGTGCTTGTTGCTCTTACAATTACCTACCGCTGATTTATCCCTATGGATAAATACTTACACCCTTCGTTCTTAATTTTATTCCAAGTTGATCTTGTTAATACAAGATGCCCCGAACCGCTCTCCGTGGTTCCAAGAAACCTTTGAGCTTACTGCTTTATAGTTCTTGCCTCATGAATACCCTTACGGATAATTCCTCGCACTTATCGAGTATCTGCTCTTTCCCAGTTGTTCATGTGTTTCACAAATGTTTTTGAAATACCGTTCGATCTTCCAAAAATCCTGAGCATCCTCTTGCTCTTGATATTATTGGTTACTTGCATTGTGGTTAATCCCATAAGTCTCGTAATCTTATTGGCATCTCTTGTCATTATGATTTTGATTCTATGGATTCAACATGAGTGCGAATGCACGCAATCATCAGTTGATCCTTTTAAATTATATTTCCGGCTCAGACGTCTTTCGAACATGAGCTGGTTCTCGGCCAATCAGATTACCATCGATTGTGCCCCTAAGTCTATTCAACTTATCCATCCTTGATCAGAGCATCTACTTCTGATCCTTTGATTTGGAATCATAATTCCTTTGCATTTAAGCTTCGAATTATTCAGACGATTCCATAACCTGTTGCATTTGCATTCTTTCCTCTTCTGCTTGAGTAACGATACTCACCATCAGGTCCTTTGTGTACCATCAATTCCTTTGTTTGATTTTATCTGACAACGTCCTTCATATTAAATCACGTTGTAAGTTCTTTCCCTGATACATAATGCCAATGGTAAATCCTATTTTCTAAATTGGCCAACGATGCTCTACTTTCGAGCTTGTGTTATTTACTCCTGAAGTGCGCATTATATGTTCCTAAGATGCCCGATGGGTTGAACCTATACCTTCCCTAAAACCGTATGAACCCGAAAGTTTTCACAAGTTGTACCCTTCTTGTGTTTTACCAGATAATTTTCTACCTACAATTTCTTTGAAGACTAAAAGTGAATGAAAAGTTATGCATTAAAGAAGTGGGAGTCGACCTTGAACTTTGTGTTCATGCCCATGGACACGATGTAGATCTTATCATTAAAGCTTCTCTTAAATTAATTATTCCCTTGGTATAAGTTCATCTTATATCTGGGATCTGGCCTTTTGCAATCGTGGTTCTGGCCATGTTCTCCTTTAAATACCATTTCTCGTGCAAGTTTAAGCACTTGTCTTCTATAGAGCAATACCCCAAGTTGCTTGCGAGTACTTTGGATGAGTACTCACGGTTGCTTTCTCCCCCCCTTTTTCCCCCTTTCCTTTCTTTCTGGTTGTCGCAACCAGATGCTGGAGTCCAGGAGCCAGACGCCACCGTCGATGATGACTCCTACTACACCGGAGGTGCCTACTACTACGTGCAGCCCGCTGACGATGACCAGGAGTAGTTAGGAGGATCCCAGGCAGGAGGCCTGCGCCTCTTTCGATCTGTATCCCAGTTTGTGCTAGCCTTCTTAAGGCAAACTTGTTTAACTTATGTCTGTACTCAGATATTGTTGCTTCCGCTGACTCGTCTTTGATCGAGCACTTGTATTCGAGCCCTCGAGGCCCCTGGCTTGTATTATGATGCTTGTATGACTTATTTTATTTGTAGAGTTGTGTTGTGATATCTTCCCGTGAGTCCCTGATCCTGATTGTACACGTTTGCGTGTATGATTAGTGTACGATTGAATCGGGGGCGTCACAGATAGAGGGTGGCCAGGGGCGCGGGGGATGGAGGATGGCCTGTGGTGCGCGGGGTGGAGGCTGGACGGAGGAGCGCGGGCTGGAGGCTGGTTGGCGACGTGCGGGGGGGGAGGCTGGCCGACGGCGCGCAGGGTGGAGGCTGGTTGACGATGCGCGGGGGGAAGGCTGCCCGGCGG
>NC_057813.1:43165631-43175388 GCF_018294505.1 Triticum aestivum
TAGACACTAAGTACCAAAGTTGCAGTTTTTAAGTTTCTTTAAAGTTTGTGTGGAGTTTAGGCACAAGTTTAACATTCACAACACATATCTAGCAAGCATGCAAAGAGTATATGAGCAACGGAAAATAAAGCATGCAACTTGCAAGAATGTAAAGGGAAGGGATTGGAGGATTCAAACGCAATTGGAGACACGGATGTTTTTGGCGTGGTTCCGATAGGTGGTGCTATCGTACATCCACGTTGATGGAGACTTCAACCCACGAAGGGTAACGGTTGCGTGAGTCCACGGAGGGCTCCACCCATGAAGGGTCCACGAAGAAGAAACCTTGTCTATCCCACCATGGCCGTCGCCCACGAAGGACTTGCCTCACTAGCGGTAGATCTTCACGAAGTAGGCGATCTCCTTGCCCTTACAAACTCCTTGGTGAACTCCACAATCTTGTCAGAGGCTCCCAAGTGACACCGAGCCAATCTAGGAGACACCACTCTCCAAGAAGTAACAAATGGTGCGTTGATGATGAACTCCTTGCTCTTGTGCTTCAAATGATAGTCTCCCCAACACTCAACTCTCTCTCATAGGATTTGGATCTGGTGGAAAGAAGATTTGAGTGGAAAGCAACTTGGGGAAGGCTAGAGATCAAGATTCATATGGTAGGAATGGAATATCTTGGCCTCAACACATGAGTAGGTAGTTCTCTCTCAGAAATAGGATGCTGGAAGTGTAGGTTCAGTCTGATGGCTCTCTCCATGAATGAAGAGGAGGTGGAGGGGTATATATAGCCTCCACACAAAATCTAACCGTTACACACAATTTGCCAAACTCGGTGGGACCAAATTGAGAAACTCGGTCGGACCGATTTAGCAAATTTAGTGACTGTTAGGATTTTCGGTGGGACCGAAATGCAACTCGGTAGGACCGATATGTTTAGGGTTAGGGCATAACGTAATCTCGATGAGACCGATTACACAAACTCGGTAGGACCGATTTTGGTAATTAGCTTTCCAGAGAGTTGGTCAGGCAAACTCGGTTTGACCGATTATCAAACTCGGTGGGACCGATTTTGATAATAAGTTAACCAGAGATTTTGCATTGTAATCTCGGTAGTATCGATTGCTCAAACTCGGTGAGACCGATTTTGATAATGGACATACACAAAGAGATTACAACCCCATCTCGGTGAGACCGAGATCCCTATCGATGAGACCGATTTGCCTAGGGTTTGTGGCAGTGGCTAAGACATCCAAACTCGGTGGCGCCGGATAGAAAGAATCAGTGGGGCCGAGTTTGACTTTAGGCTTAGGACATATGTGTGGAAGTGGGAAAGTAGTTGAGGGTATTTGGAGCATATCACGAAGCACTTTGAAGCAAGAGGCTCATTAAGCAACACCTCATTCCTCCTTGATAATATTGGCTTTTTCTATAGACTCAATGTGATCTTGGATCACTAAAATGTAAAATGAAGAGTCTTGAGCTTGAAGCTTGAGCCAATCCTTTGTCCTTAGCATCTTGAAGGAGTTCCCACATCCTTTAGTCCATGCCACTCCATTGTTGAACTTATCTGAAACATACTAGATAAAAGTGTTAGTCCAACAAGAGATATGTTGTCATTAATTACCAAAACCACCTAGGGAGCACTTGTGCTTTCAATCTCCCCCTTTTTGGTAATTGATGGCAACATACATCAAAGCTTTAGATAAAGATATAAAGAATAGCAAGTAAAGCTTTGGAAAGACATGTAACAAGCATAGGCTCCCCCTACATGTACGCAATCATGTGAATATGAAATATAGAAGCATGTGATAGCATAACCATGATAGAGCAGGCAATGTGTTACATGTATCTTGGCTATATGCATCAGAGCAAAAAGTATTAAAGAGAATACCTTCATGCCATGAGTCCTTCTTGCAAACAGTATGTACATCAGCAAGAATTCCTCATACACATGATTGTGATGCATATACTTACCTTGTGGTCTTGAGTTGGCTTAGGATGGAATGAACCTGTGAAAACAAGGTTAGATAACACAGATGCATCTACTAGCCAGAGCAAACAGAAGAAGCCACAAGAATACCAAGACTGGGATGACATGTAGAGAGTGAGTACTGAGTACCACATTGGATTAGACATGTCCCCAAGAGTAAAGATATGCAATGAATTTAAATGATCTCTTTCCCTTAGATGTCTTGCTCCCCCTGAATCTAACATGGGATACTGGGAGAAGATAGGGAACAGAAAACAGAGCTGAAAGATATGAATGAACAGAGCTAATGCAAATAAGCACATATGAACATGTCTTTCCCCTCAAGAAGACATGTGGTATCTCTCCTCTTGAACACCAAGCATCTGGGATCCTTGAGAAATACTTTCTATTAGTATTCTCTCCCCCTGGAGATCTCTCTCTCTCCCCTGAAGGATCTCTCTCCCTCCTTCTCTGATGTGATCTCTTTAAGTGATAAGCTTTGATGTGATCTCTCTCTCCCCCTTTGACATCAATTTCCAAGAAGGGATTGATAAAGATGTAATCTCTCTCTCTCCCTCTGGAATTTGTCGTGAATGGGTTTGATCCTTGAGTCACAACATAAAGCAATGATAAAAATGCGATGCTTGTAGAGGACAAGATTCATTGAGTGGAGCTGGATCAGAAGAAACACAGAATATGTGGCAAAGAGTTTTTCCTGTTATGAAATCGGTGGCACCGAGTGGTATGCTTCGGTCGTACCGAAAAGATTCGGTTGGACCGAAAATAGCAAATCGGTGTAACCGAGTTCATCGCAGAGAAAACACTTGTCACCTCAGCTCACTACACTAGTAAGATCTCACAAAGATTTGCAAGGAATTAGATGCAGAAAATGCAGAGAAAATAGAAAGAAATCTAGATGAAGTTGTTTTTTTAAAGGGGAAACACATATGCATGA
The DNA here is from genome assembly GCF_018294505.1 of Triticum aestivum. Lineage (NCBI taxonomy): Eukaryota > Viridiplantae > Streptophyta > Magnoliopsida > Poales > Poaceae > Triticum > Triticum aestivum. Next base: position 43,168,547 of record NC_057813.1, read on the forward strand.
GACAAATGAAAAAACTCAGAAAAGAACACAGGAGAACTTCATCTAGAGATGGTCGGCGACAAAGTCACCTATGTTAGAGTATATTGACTTAGGAGTCAAGTGAGATCACTTGATCATAGGCCATACTCATCGTTTAAGATCAAAATGGGGTTGCCATTTTTCGTTTAAGCATCTTGATGTATTCACATCTTGTCGAGTTGCTTTAACTCATGACTCGGAGTAAAGCTTCTCTAAGATGGAATAACATACCTTGGTTGGTGGTGTTGTCCATGTAGTTGAACTTGCATGAGTTGCTCGAGGTTTATGTAGCTCATCAAGAATTTGGAGCACCACTTGGAATTTGAGTCCATCTACCTACATGGGTTAGTTATTGCAAGGAAGAGCACTTGTGTATCCAAAAATGACAATCATGAAACTCAACATAGAATTTGTCAAAGGATATGTTTGAATGGTTTCGTGCTTCCTTGTCTTCAACCACCTTGTGTAGAGACTTGGTGATGTAGAGATTGCTCAAGATATGAGTAGGTTTCGACCTCATCGAATTTGATTCAACCAAGTACCTACATGGGTTAGATAACATGCAAGATACAAATATATCCAAGACATAAGATTTTCATCATAAGAGAAATATCAAGGATTAGTCATAAGCTCATGTCTTGCATGTATCCAATGGAGTTTCTACTCCAAGTTTGAAGCATCAATGATGTTCAATTCTCCTCTTAACCTGCAAAACACTTTCTCATCAAGAGGTTTAGTGAATATATCCGCTAATTTCTTTTCGGTGCGAACATGCTTAAGATCAATGTCACCCTTAGCAACATGATCTCGAATGAAATGATGACGAACTTCAATATGCTTAGTTCGAGAATGTTGCACATGATTATGACCAATTTTGATAGCACTTTCATTATCACAAAGCAATGGAACATGTCTCACATATATCCCATAATCTTTAAGAGTTTGGGTCATCCAAAGTAATTGAGCACAACATGAACCAGCGGCAATATATTCAGCTTCGGCGGTGGATAAGGATACCGAGTTTTGTTTCTTGGAGGACCAAGACACAAGAGATCTACCAAGAAATTGACAAGTACCCGAAGTGGACTTCCTATCAACCTTGTCTCCGGCATAGTCCGAGCCGGAATAGCCAACAAGATCGAAAGAGGCCCTCTTAGGATGCCAAATGCCAAAATTTGGTGTATGAATTAAGTATCTCACTATCCTTTTCACGGCCTTAAGATGACATTCTTTAGGAGCAGCTTGATATCGTGCACACATGCACACACTTAGCATAATATCAGGACGTGAAGCACATAGATATAACAATGAACCAATCATAGAGCGATAAACCTTTTAATCAACCGGTTCACCATCTTTGGTCAAATCAAGATGTCCACTAGTAGGCATGGGTGTAGACATAACTTTGCATTCTTGCATTTTGAACTTCTTGAATAAGTCCTTAGTGTACTTCGTTTGAGATACAAAAGTACCTTCCTTAGTTTGCTTGATTTGCAACCTAAGAAAGAATTTGAGTTCACTCATCATAGACATCTCAAACTTCTCCGACATTAGCTTCCCAAACTTTTCACTAAAATGAGGGTTAGTTGAACCAAATATAATATCATCAACATAAATTTGGCACACAAAGATTTCACCATTAACCCTTTTAGTAAAAAGAGTAGAATCAATTTTCCCAATTTCAAAGCCTTTTTCAATAAGGAACTTGGTCAAGCATTTATGCCATGCTCTAGGAGCTTGTTTAAGTCCATAAAGAGCTTTGTGAAGTTTGTAAACATGATTGGGTTTCTTAGGATTGACAAAACCGGGAGGTTGTTTAACATAAACTTCCTCCTCTATTTCACCATTTAGAAAAGAACTTTTAATGTCCATTTGGTACAAGGTGATATCATGGTGATTAGCATAGGCAAGTAAGATGCGAATGGACTCAAGTCTAGCAACAGGGGCGTAAGTCTCACCATAGTCCATACCTTCGACTTGTGTGTAGCCTTGGGCGACGAGACGTGCTTTGTTGTGAACTACTTGTCCATCTTCATCTTGCTTGTTGCGAAACACCCATTTGGTACCGATGATGTTGTGGTTGTTGTCGGGCTTCTCAACCAATGTCCAAACTTGGTTCCTCTCAAAGTTGTGTAGCTCTTCATGCATAGCATTTATCCAATCCGAATCTTCCGATGCTTCTTCGACCTTCATAGGTTCAATGCTAGAGATGAAAGAATAGTTTTCACAAAAGTTAGCTAAACGAGTTTTAGAGAGAGTGATTCTCCCGTTTGAATATCATTGTAGATTTGCTCTACGGGATGGTCTTTAGCAATTCTTGCTCGAACTCGTGAAAGCTTTTGCTTGGGTCTTCGTTGAACATCTTCTTCATCATGTTCTTCTTCTTGGCCTTCTTCATTGTTGGCGTTGTCGTTCTCTTGTCGTGGTGGAGAAGGAGGTTGTTGACGTTCATCTTGATGCACTTCCTTGTTTTCTTCATCTTGGTGTGCCCCACTTGTGGATGCTTCCATATCAACTCTTGGTTCACCTTGTCGTGAAGTAGAAGCTTCCACTCCTTCACCTCCGTTGGACGGACCTTGCCAATAGACAAGTCTTGGATTGCTTCCGAAGGATCTTTGTCTCCTACATCAATTGGCAATTGCTCTACTTGCGAGCCGTTAGATTCATCAAAATTCACATCTACCGTCTCTTCAACCTTTCGGGTGAAATTGTTGTAGACACGGTAAGTGTGAGAGTTTGAGCCATAACCTAGTAGGAAACCTTCATGAGACTTAGGAGCAAATTTAGAACGACGATGCTTATCAAGAATGTAGCACTTTGAGCCGAATACTCGAAAGTATCCAACTTGGGGGTTTGTTACCGGTGAGTAGCTCGTATGCCGTCTTGCCGAGTAGCTTGTGAAGATACAAGCGATTTGTTGCATGACAAGCTGTCTCAACCGCTTCTGCCCAAAAGTGCTTTGGCGTCTTGTACTCATCAAGCATCGTTCTCGCCATTTCAATGAGCGTCTGATTCTTCCTCTCAACAACTCCATTTTGTTGAGGTGTGTACGTAGTCGAGAACTCGTGTGAAATCCCTTCTTCATCAAGAAAGGTGTCCACATTTGTGTTCTTGAACTCCGTTCCGTTGTCGCTGCGAACCTTCTTGATCTTCACTTCAAATTGGTTTTGGGCCTTCCTAGCGAAGTTTTTGAAGATCTTCTGAACCTGCGATTTATCATCAAGAAAGAACACCCACGTAAATCTTGAAAAATCATCAACTATAACTAGACCAAAAGAATTTCCACCGAGGATCTTGTAAGAGTTGGGACCAAAGAGATCCATGTGAAGTAGCTCGAGTGGCCTCTTCGTGGTCATGATGTTCTTCACGGGATGCCTTCCTCCAACCTGTTTACCTGCTTGACAAGCACTGCAAAGTCTATCCTTATCAAATATGACATCATTAACTCCAAGGATATGATTCCCCTTAATAAGCTTGTCAAGGTTTCGCATACCAACATGACCTAATCGTCTATGCCATAACCAGCCTTTTGAGGATTTAGCAATGAAGCAAGTTTTAGGTTGAGCCTTTTTAGTGAAATCAACAATGTATAGATCACCTCTACGCACACCAGTAAAGACCATTTTATGATTATCTCGACGAAACACTTGGCAATCTACTTCAGTAAATAGAACATTGAAACCGAAATTAGCAAGTCTAGATACTGAAAGTAAGTTGTAACCAAGAGATTCGATGAGCATAACATTTTGTATGGAGCTATCATGTGATATGGCCACCTTACCGAGGCCAACCACCTTACCCTTTGAGTTGTCACCGAAAGTGACATACTTTCGAGGACTATCATTATCAGCAAGCTCATGAAACATGTCTTTATCTCCGGTCATGTGATCGGTACATCCACTATCAAGAACCCATTCCTTTCCTCCCGACATATATCCCCGAAGGTTTGCCATAAGACCAAAATGTCTCATTCCATCATCAAGATCGAAGTCACTATCATCATCCTCATCATAGTATCCATGTTCAACATCGTCATGTGGTGGATCAAATCCTAGAGAGGGTGATTCTTTAGAGTGATTTTGACAATGATCTTGTCTATGAATTTTTATAGCTTCGGAAATAATATCACTAATAATACCAACATTTCCTTTGGCACGCATAAGATTTGTAAGCTCAAATAGACGATAACCAAATATAGGATCACTAGTATTCATTTTACTCAAGGCAATAGACTTATGGAGAAATTCATCTAGATTTTTCAAGGAATAATCAGGAAATCGTTCCTCAAGAAATTTCCATATAGTGTAGGCACACTCAAGAGTACGCAGTTTTATAATCAAGTTTTTAGGCAAGCCTCTAGTGATAAGATTAACAGTTCTAACAATCCTAATCATGTCAATTGACTCATCAAGTGTAGGATGCATAGGATCAACACAAGGTGCACAAGGACTAGCAATGTATTTGTTCAAATGATATTGATTGAAAATAACAAGCATCTCATTTTTCCACTCACAAAAATACTCTCCATCAAGAATAGGCACTCTATGTCTAAGACTCCCCAAAGTAGACTCATCCATCTTCCTCCAATGGTGATTAAACCAAGGCAATGGAGACCAATGCTCTGATACCACTTGTAAGACCTTGAGAAGAGGTGTTTAGAGGGGGGGGGGTGATTAGACACTAAGTACCAAAGTTGCAGTTTTTAAGTTTCTTTAAAGTTTGAGTGGAGTTTAGGCACAAGTTTAACATTCACAACACATATCAAGCAAGTATGCAAAGAGTATATGAGCAGAGGAAAATAAAGCATGCAACTTGCAAGAATGTAAAGGGAAGGGATTGGAGGATTCAAACGCAATTGGAGACACGGATGTTTTTGGCGTGGTTCCAATAGGTGGTGCTATCATACATCCACGTTGATGGAGACTTCAACCCACGAAGGGTAACGGTTGCGCGAGTCCACGGAGGGCTCCACCCACGAAGGGTCCACGAAGAAGCAACCTTGTCTATCCCACCATGGCCGTCGCCCACGAAGGACTTGGCTCACTAGCGGTAGATCTTCACGAAGTAGGCGATCTCCTTGCCCTTACAAACTCTTTGGTTCAACTCCACAATCTTGTCGGAGACTCCCAAGTGACACCTAGCCAATCTAGGAGACACCACTCTCCAAGAAGTAACAAATGGTGTGTTGATGATGAACTCCTTGCTCTTGTGCTTCAAATGATAGTCTCCCCAACACTCAACTCTCTCTCATAGGATTTGGATCTGGTGGAAAGAAGATTTGAGTGGAAAGCAACTTGGGGAAGGCTAGAGATCAAGATTCATATGGTAGGAATGGAATATCTTGGCCTCAAAACATGAGTAGGTAGTTCTCTCTCAGAGATAGGATGCTGGAAGTGTAGGTTCAGTCTGATGGCTCTCTCCACGAATGAAGAGGAGGTGGAGGGGTATATATAGCCTCCACACAAAATCTAACCGTTACACACAATTTGCCAAACTCGGTGGGACCGAATTGTGAAACTCGGTCGGACCGATTTAGCAAATTTAGTGACCGTTAGGATTTTCGGTGGGATCGAAATGCAACTCGGTAGGACCGATATGGTTAGGGTTAGGGCATAACGTAATCTCGGTGAGACCGATTACACAAACTCGGTAGGACTGATTTTGGTAATTAGCTTTCCAGAGAGTTGGTCAGGCAAACTCGGTTTGACCGATTATCAAACTCGGTGGGACCGATTTTGATAATAAGTTAACCAGAGAATTTGCATTGTAATCTCGGTAGTACCGATTGCTCAAACTCGGTGAGACCGATTTTGATAATGGACATACACAGAGAGATTACAATCCCATCTCGGTGAGACCGAGATCCCTATCGGTGAGACCGATTTGCCTAGGGTTTGTGGCAGTGCCTAAGACATCCAAACTCGGTGGCGCCAGATAGAAAGAATCAGTGGGGCCGAGTTTGACTTTAGGTTTAGGACATATGTGTGGAAGTGGGAAAGTAGTTGAGGGTATTTGGAGCATATCATGAAGCACTTTGAAGCAAGAGGCTCATTAAGCAACACCTCATTCCTCCTTGATAGTATTGGCTTTTCCTATAGACTCAATGTGATCTTGGATCACTAAAATGTAAAATGAAGAGTCTTGAGCTTGAAGCTTGAGCCAATCCTTTGTCCTTAGCATCTTGAAGGAGTTCCCACATCCTTTAGTCCATGCCACTCCATTGTTGAACTTATCTGAAACATACTAGATAAAAGTGTTAGTCCAACAAGAGATATGTTGTCATTAATTACCAAAACCACCTAGGGAGCACTTGTGCTTTCACTGGCCAGGGGGTGCGGGGGGTGGAGATTGGCCGGCAGCACGCGGGGCGGAGGGGAAGGCCGGCGACTGGGAAGAGCTGGTTGCAGATGTTTGAGTGGTACTGGTTCGAAGAAAATTCATCTCGTTCTATATAAGGCGATGGAGTAATAGAGTAATATTCTATTACCCGTAACAGAATAGCCCTATCCTATATATATGACTGGTCTATTCTGTTACTAGTAACAAAATAATATCTTGTTACCATCTCACCTTATATAGACCGCATCTGGTTTTTTACATCAGCTGATCAACCCGAACCGATACTGAACTAAAAAAAATCCCACCCCCACCCTGTCGACCAACCCCCATCTTACCTTCTCCTGGTCTGCGCCGCCCGCCCACCACCCGCTCCCCAGCTCCCGGCGCTATCCGCCACCCACCTGCCCCCGGCTTCCGGCCCCGCCCGCCACCAACTGCCCACGACTCCCAGCTCCGTCCGCCCGCCCCACCTCCTCCGCGCATCC
>NC_057813.1:43175820-43188729 GCF_018294505.1 Triticum aestivum
TCCTCCCTCGCTCCCGGCGCCGCCCACAGCTTCCACCCAACACTGGCGCCGCCCCTGCTTCCACCCGCCACCGGCGCCGCCCTTACTCCCCGCTTCCCCCCGCCATCGGCGTGCCTCCCGCTTCCAAGCGCCACCATTGCCACCCTTTATCCAACCGTCGCCCTCGGGAGCCACCCTAGCACCACCAATCGCCGCGACCAGCCGACCCTACCATCGTCTTGGTGACCCTCCCCCAGCCCCACAGCATACCGTCGCATCCGGGTCACTACATCCCGCGGCCACTGCGCGCCGTCCAACTCGACAGTCCAACTGCTTACTCCATGCTCGGTCGCTCAAGGAGCTGCGTGAAGGTCACCACGCGCTCCACCTTCTGGACACGCGACCCTGTCGCCGTGCTCCTGCAGCCACCTTTGGGGCGGTGTGCCCGGCCTCCTTTCTCCTCCTGCCACCTCCTAGCACCGCGCCGAGCACACACTGGACTACCTCTTCCTCTTCCTTACTCCTGCACGAGGCACGTTGTGCCGAGCACACACCCAGCCGGCCCCACCTCCAGTAAATCGACGCACTCAGCTCAGTTTGTTTTTTCAATTCAGTTCAATTCTAAAAAAAGTTCTCTCCATCTCTGTAGCTTGCATGAACTTATAGCTGAGACTCGTTGAACTCTGTCCATTTCGACTCTTGAACTGATAGCTGATGATTTTATGAACTAGAAAAAATGTTTTTGTTTCATCTTTGACTCTTGTTCTCTATTCTTTCACTCTCAAAATTTGGTGCATGTGTAGATGCTACCTGCTGATTGCTACTTGACACAACCATTTTTGTCTTGATTTTGCATTTCTATGACACGAATTTGCTATGAGAAAAAACAATGACAAACAAAAAACAAAAATTAGTACCTTTGTGCTTGCTAGGTGTTTGTTTATGTCTTTTAAGAACCAAACAAAACTAGTAACATCCCTATATAGGGCCGTAAGTATGCTTTTAAGTTAGTTGATATGTCTCAAGGACAAAAATGAAAAAAAAGAATCCTTTTTAGTGCACCTTCGTATGCATTTTCAGTTCATTTTACAGGGAAAGGACAAGTAAATTTAGTGGCATTGCTAAAATCACAGAATAGTTGGTGCGTGTGCAAAAATTTCGTCGGTACAAGTTTCAAAATTCTGTAACTTTAGATATATCACCTAAGTATGTAATGATTTGCAGTGAGTTTCTTCAAAATTCGGTAAAGTTTGGCCAGTCCTGAAGTGCCTCCTCAAGCTCTTTGACGATAACTAGGCACCCATCGAGGACGAGAGCTACAACATCCTTGTTGACACCATACTGGGTGGCAAAAGCAATGAACCAATACCTACCACTACCCGTCATGTAAAAAATGCTACTTTCGTTTGTTTGGTAGCCTTCCTTAATTATCAGTTGATGCCCAGCCTTTCCAATTACAGTTTTCACATCATGTGACGTGCCAAAAAGAGTCCGAGGCTCACAACCCAACATGGGGTCAAACCAGATGACCAACACCTCTCCTGCTCAGTATGAAAAGGATGCCAGTGATAATGAAACTCCCCTCACAGTAGAGCGCCGGAGTGCATACTTGCCATCTACATTTTAGAGCCCCATCAGTTCAGTGTGATCTCTCCCGGTAAGTTCGTGTATTGCTATCTCAAGTGTTCAGAAAGTGTAGAATGGATGATTTATCTCGCCTATGCAGCTCACAAATCATATGCTCTGTACAAAAAAAGAAACAAACACTATGCGTAAGAGTTCATGATGTAATTTATCATCAGTTCATAAAGCAAGCACAAATACAGTTTCATGTGTGTTATAGAAAAATACAGTTTCATGCGATGAGCCCGTCCCCAGTGCCGCCAGCCTCTTGTCCTTCCCTCCCGCTTCCGCATGCACCCACCGCCGCCACGACCACGTCTCCACCCTCCCCACGCCCGCCACCGCTGCGACCACCCCTCCCCCTCACGATTTCTCGTTGATATCGCTGTATTCGTGCTTGTTACACGAGTTGCCTGATGGAAGTTCTGCAACTGTCAGTCCAGATGGAAGAAGGAGATCCGTCCAAAGTGTGAGTTTTGCGATGTCGACGTGCAAGTTCTACAATTTATCCGTCCAGATGGGAGAAGGAGATCAGTCCAACCGACACATCCGAAGCGAAATATGCAGAGCCATTCGTCCGAGGTATCGGAATAATTCTATATTGTTTGTGTTCATTGGATTTCCAGATTGTTAGCGCAAGTGATGCGTTCTGTTTTTTTACATATTCAGTCCAATTGGGAGAGCAAAAGTAAGCATTGCCTGCTTAGAAATTGTGTTTGAAACCCATTTTTAATAGTAAAACAAGTAAATCAGTATGGTAATGCTTTATTGTTATAGTTCTTAAGTGACTGAAATTATTACCATGTGTTTAGAGTTAAGCAACTACATAAGTTGCATGCTGTATTGATCTATTGGTCATGCTAAAGTTCATTGGCTTCTTAAAATTTCTGATATAAACAAGCTGGTGGCCGCCCATCTCTACATGTATTCTATTTGGGATGTAAGTCTCTCTATAGATCATGTTATGAGTAATGCAATTGGACGAGGTTGCTAGGAAGATTTTTAGTTCACCTTTAATGTGATTTGCACTTCATCTTTACAGAGCCAAATCCTAGCGCGCCCAGCCGGTGCTCGTGAACCCCGCCTCCATCAGCTCCACTTCATCGGAGCCGTAAGTCCACAGGAGTAGGGGTAGCGGATCCCCTATAGCAGCCAAATCCCGGTGCGCCCAGCCGCTGCCCATGAACCCCGCCTCCATCAGCTCCACTTCACCGGAGCCATCAGTCCACAGGAGTAGGGGCAACAGGTTCACCCAATGTCCGACGCCTTCTTCCATCTCAAAAAATCTTGTTTTTTGAGTTCAGTTCTTCGTCACATGTTTCACTAGCTGAAAATGCATGGTGTTTTGAAATTGCTTGCGGAGCACTGGCTGAAATTGCTTGACGAATAGAGCAAAGGTTGTATCTTCATCTACTGTTTTTCAGATATTCGTCATATGCACGAGCATGACTATATTTGCTTGTTATGATCTAGTGGGCAGCATTAACATTTTGATAGTCCTTCTACAAGGCCCAAACCCACTACCGTGCAAGAAAAAGAAAGCAAAGCCCCAACCATCAGTTGCTCAATCATCAGGTAATTAATCAACACTAAAACATACTCCCTTCGTCCGGAAATACTTATCATCAAACTAGATAAAAGGGGATGTATCTAGATGTATTTTAGTTCTAGATACATCTCTTTTTATCCATTTTGATGACAAGTATTTTCGGACAGAGGGAGTACGTGTCTAATCCAATGTTGTGAAAGCAAGCTTGGAGTTGCCTGACTTATCTTTAGGTGTAGAACTGATAGTAAGATGGAGAAGAGATAATGTAACAAAAATCTTAGATAGGGCAGTGAAGTCCATTGCGCATTCTGATTTTTTTAAGCTCCGGACATCAGTTGTATTGAGGCATGGATGGCTCTACACCTGAAGCACATATATTTGACAAGCATGATCACATGTGCCCTTCAGGGTCTGATGGCCGATGGAGAGGCAAAGCGAAAGACGGTTAGGAAGCCCAAGAGAAGTGGCAAAGATAGCAGGTCCATGTGTATTTAACAACAAGTCCATGTATTACTACATGAGAAGTACTGCTAGCGAGACTTCACTACCCCATTTCAACAAACTTGTATACGCAATCCTAGTTTGACAAAGTACTCTGCTGTTGCTAGTTTCAGTTCCCTCACTAGATTTGCAGGCTCACGACTGTCCTCTAACACCCCGTCAGTGCCACCGGTTTGAAGAAGCTCCGTGAGAGTGTACTTCTGGTATACAATTTCGTTCCTCCCTGTATTGCAGTCATTTTGGTTAGTAAACTTGTATGAACAAAAAAGAATTGTGCCAGGAAGTTCCTATCTTAAAACTAGATAAGTTCAAAAAACAAACCACGACCAGTTTGAAAAAGAACTACCCTCACCCTGGCCACCCTCGCGCCACCGCGGCGCCCAGGCCGTTCACTGCTGGCACCGCAGTCCGTTCACCGCCGGCACCACAGTCCATTCACTGCCGGCACCATAGTCCGTTCACTGGTGACACAGAGGCCGTTCAACAATGCAATGGCAAGGTCTGGCCTTTCCCCTTCCACTTTTTATGTAGCCTTAGAGTCGAAGTTCACCTCCATGTGCTGCTCCACTCGTAGCTCCCAGCCTAGCCTCGAGCAAGTTTGTGTCGTGCACTATATCAATTCAACCTGTGCACTTGGTACGAGTACACCAACATGTTTGGTGCTTGTTCATGCAGATCTCATATCCTTGTGTGTGAGCGTGTGTTGACGAACTTTGTGCTAAAATGAGTTCAACTAAGTTTATATCTCTGTACAAAGTTCAACTAAGCCCTTGATACCCCTATTATGATGTGATATACATGCCGTCAGTCTCGCGTTACCGATGAAAATCCATTCAAAACAAAAGTTCAATTTCGCTAATTCCTGAAGTTCTGTGGTTAGCACAAACTGGTGGTTCATTTTGCTAATTCTTGCAATCTACAATTTCTTTTTGTTTTGCTAAAAATGGTAATTTTGGGTTGTCAGAAGATGGTGAACTATGAGAGTACTTCCCTTGCTCTTTCTGCTACATGAAGGTCGAAAAAGCCCTTCATCTGCATCCATCTACGGGTGGAACACTACTTTGGCATCAGGAACACTGAGAGAGCCTCTCCTCTCTTTTCCTTTTGCCTTCTAATCCCCAAGTGTTCGTTATTGCATATTAGTATTGATCAAGACATAACCTTGAACTAATAAACTGTTCTTGCTGGAATGCATTACAAAATTATTAACCTCTTTTTGTCAGTAAGGCTGAAAGCAATCTGGAGATCCCTAGTATGCCACTATATGTTTGTTACAATCCCAAATGGATTATATAGCTCCTGATAAGAGAATAAATATTCTGGAAAAAGCTGAGATACTATCATATGGCCAGTTCAAAAAAATCCGACGAGCACTTGCAATGTACATAGTTTTTGCAGAAAATATTTCAAAAACTCGGGTTCACCGATTTAATGAATTACTATAAGTTCAAATTTGCTAATATCTAGAGTTCTGGTTGAGGAATTTAAGTAGTTTATTTTTCTAACCCCCGACTGTCTACAGTTCATTAGTTCATTTTCACTTCACACATTGTTTAAAAACTTAAAGTTCAGAGGGTTGGTTGTATTTAGTACTTCTAATTGGACTATTTAAGTCCAAATGTTTACTTTGCATGATGGAAAAAATTGTGTATCGTGTAGTTCCTCCACTAGAGCCACTACGGAGTTCGTCGTGTCCATCAGTCCAACCCCATGGCTTCAGGGCATCCGAGTTTCGTTGCGGCCATCAGTTCGGACACCTGCGTCACTGCGTGTATTGCAACCGTGGGCATTTGTGTCACTGCATGCTCCGTCACCGGCCTCCTGCGCACCGTGACCCCAGCCGCACTCCTTCGAGGAGGTATCCATCTCTTTCTTCCTACTCATGTGCTTTATTTGTACTAAGCTTTTGCAAAGATGCTTAAATGCACATGTTTCTTATAATCTTTACATACACATACTTTCTATTTTGTCCCTCGCATAGTCACTTTGCCTTTTGATGCTTAGATGCACCTTTAGTGCAGGTTCTCCGGTGCGCCAATATTGCTGGCAGCGATGCCTGCTTACGTCTTCCTTGTATGCTTTGCCAAGGCCGTGTCCTCCTCCTGAGATAAGAAGAGCGACAAGGAGGTAAAAGGAACACCAAATTTTTACATATTCTGCAGATGTAGTATGTATTTGCCATTTTGCCGAAGTAGTGAGTCTATGTGCTGATGTTTCACTTGTCTTCTCTTGGATGTATTTGTCTAGATGGAGAGCACAGTCTTTTTTTCGTGGAGCTGGCGCTGCTGCAGTACGGCCTAGTCCAGTCTAAGCCCTCCACGGTTGCTGTTACTGCTTCTGCAACCAGGCTACCCCGAAGAAGACCCCTATGTGGACTAATCTAAATTATAGTATGTGTTCTTTATTTATAATTGAAGTTCAAAAATATCATTGGCAAGGGTACTGAAATGGAAGTTTTTCTATTTTACTCCTATTTTCTCATGATTTTTTTGTGAACTGATATTTCTTCTATTTTCCTCACCCTATTTTCTCATGTTGTCAAGAATTTTGAGTTTGTTCTAAGGGAAGTTCATATGATCATCTTAGGACTATTAGGAACGTGATGTTTTATTGTTAGGTCTATCAGTTCACCCTATATTTTATTATCAGTTCATAAATAAGCACACATAAAAGTTCAATTTGTGTTATTGAAATAGTCCGGTTCATCGGTTTTATATTGCTCCATGGGGGATTTTTGCATCATCTCAACAAAAAGGTGTACAAAAATTCATGCTTTGAGCACTATTAAGTTTTTTTAGAATGGGAGTTGTGTGTTTACTGACTGCATGTACAATGCATTTTGTAGTGTTGGTACTTGTAGTCAATTTTTTTCTCAAATCAGTTAGTTAACTATATTAGTTCAACTAGTTAATCATATTAGTTCACTTTTCATGCTCCCAGGGCCAATGATGATCGCCGCTCCTCCATCCTACTCCCGTTCTTCACTCAGCTTGATAGTCCACCTCCATGCTCCAGTATCGGGAGGATGGAGCACCAGTATCATCACTGCTACTGCTATTTCGTTTCCATCCATCTCTCACGTGTGAAGGTGAGCTTCATAATAGAGTAGCTAGACCTATCCGCCTTCCATTTTCTGAATTTTTCTGGGAGCTAGTAGTACCTAAAAGGAGGAAGCTGGCAACTCCGTCTACCTAAACATGTATAGCACATGTGATGCTACAGAATTTTGTTGGAGCTGGATGTGACTTTTTCCATTGCCCTTTTACTCCTTCATATAATCAGTTCACGTTTTGAAACCCTGTAAGGTAAGATATATCACCTAGAAAAGTACAAAGTAAAACTTCTGTAAGTTTAGTTCATGTGTGGCTGCAAATCTGAGCTTCTTGTCCAGCTACATAGTGTTGATGAATATTGAGTTGATTGAAAATGTAGTTGATTCCTGAGACCCTTGCTAGTCCTTCTACATACAGAAAAAATGTATTCATTGTGAGAAGAGAAAAATGTTGCTCTAGTTACTTTCTCTTGCAACTATATCACATACAACCTCTTGTAGATACAACATGTATATGCTCTTTATTATATGCCTAGATCAGCACTTCTTGTTTATATGTTACTAAATTATGTAGAATTTCTTCCTGTTCAAGCATGTTTATATGCCTAGCTATCCCAAGTTCTTGTGGTTGTTTATTATGTGTAACTAAATTGTGAGAAGTTGATGCTTAATGTTCTAGTTTGTGCTCATTTGCAGGTCAACCCCCTGGGATACACAAAGTTTCAGTTTGTCGAGAGGCTTCCTAGAGCTTCAAAACATTTGACTTCACCTTTTAGGCTTTTTCAGTACATCTTACAAAGTGTGTTTCCTTTCATCATTTTGTCTACTTAAAAAGAAGTGTAGAAGCTTGAGGAAATACCCCCAAAATTATGTGTGCCCTCAGCACTCTTCTACATGCTTGTTCTAGCTTATGAGAATTATTCTTCAAGGTCATAATTTGGAACTAGATAACTTTTCATAGATGATTGTACTAAAGCTAGGTGTTTAACATAATTATTTGTCATAAGTTTGCAAATCACCTGTTGGTTTGGTTGCATCTCGTCCACATCAGTTCACGACAAAAGTTGGAACTTGCATCTATATTTATGTTTCCGGTTACCTTTGGTTAATTGTACTGAACTTGGCTAATTGTAGCTTACTACTCCCTCCATCCCATAAAATAATAGCCTCTTTGACACTACACTACTGTCAAAAACGCTCTTATATTATGGCCCAGGAGGGATCTACTAAACTTTTGTGTTTGTGCTACCTTTTGTAGATAGTTTTTGCCATGTGCTTCTATTGAACTTGTGTCTGGTTGCTTTGAACTATTCCTCATTGATAATTCCTAGAATTTAAACTAAACGCATATGTGATGCTTAGTTGCAGATTGTATATCATGGCAAGGACTCTATTTAAAGGGAGGTTCAACTAGAGGAGTTCAAAATGCGAGAACTCTAGGAGTTCGCAAAACAAAATCTACTGGGAGAGTTTGCACTTGTATGTGCAGTGCATGTGTTAGGTGTATGTTTTATTGTATGACCTGGACACTGAAGAAAGAAAACACAAGGACTCGGTCCATGTAAAAGTTCAAGTGGTAAAAGTTCAAGTGGTAAAATGAGAGAAGTCCAGAATATCATCACAGAACAATGTTTAGTTCAAAAGAAAACATGAAATTTATACCAAAAATACAGAGTAAAGTCTAGTATGTGAAAACACGCTAATTACAAAAACCATACATACATCCGTTCAAGTACGCTTTTTCCCGAACATATATTCGTCCGTTCTACTAAGGAAAAATGGTTGAATTAAAAATATTGATCAGTACAAGTTAAAAATGGTGGTTCATTCGGAATAAAAGAAATGACAAAAATTCAACTTGTAGAAGTTCAAGCAAAAATAAACCCCATGCAATTCAAATGAGAAAAGTACAAGGTCTTAATCCCCAACTGGAAAAGAAACTTAAAATCAATCTCGAGATATGCCGGCCGGAATGCTGCAGGCTCGGAAGGAGGTAACATGCCATGCGGACTTGACGTCATCCCCACCTTCCTCCATTATCTCACTGGCAGTCCCTCGTGAGGGTGGCACACACCTTTTTCTTTGTTTCGGAGCGGGGCGCTCAACTATTGGCCTTACATGGCTTGACATGGGTATTCCCTCTTTCTTGTCCCACTCTTCTCCAACAGAGCTCCCTCACTGAGCGAGCATTCGGCATTCCTAGTATGCTCCACTCATTCTACGCCAAGCACCCAATCACGGGATCAGAATCACAATCGAGAAGACCAGGAAAAGATAAGGATAAAGAATGTCATATATCTCAAGAGCTAGATCACTTCCCGATGAACAAGTCAGAATTGCCTCAACAAAAATGGATGGAATTGGACCGAAAAAAGCTACTTAACTCGGTGGTTAGAGTATTGCTTTCATACGGCGGGAGTCATTGGTTCAAACCCAATAGTAGGTAAGTAGGTAGAAAAATTACTATATAGCATTGGACTTACTTCGCTTTGCTATCTAATAACTTTTTCTACCCCTGTTCCCTTTTTCTTTGTATCAACTATAAACCACTGGATTGTCTTCAATTGGATGGGGGAATCCAATTGACAGCCTCGATTCGTATCCTAGCTCGTCTAAGAGCGAGCTTCGCTTCAACCAAATCTTTCGTACCCTCAGCTTTACTCAAGTTAGCTTCGACTATTTCAAGTGCCTTTTGAGCTTCTTCCGGATCAATATCACTACCCAGTTCCGCATCATTTCCTAAAATGATGATCGGGCGGGGATAATCATTCCGGTCCTGGGAGAGGTGGCGACACCAGTCTGAGCTGAGGGAAGCCAGCCAATTGAGTCACTGAAACAACCGCAGGAGGCGCACCCTAAGCCCAGCTTCTCGGAGCCGCTATTGCGAAATACGGCTTCCTTAATATCCATACCTTTTTCTCATGACCTGAGGGCTTCTTGTTGTTGGTTGAATTCCACTAGCTTGCTTTCCGTCTTGCCTTTGCTGGAGGCATAGGTTGAGCTTTAGCAATAGCAGACAGTTAGGGAACCCAAGAAAGGAGGAGCGAGCTAAAGAAGGACTATTACTACCACCGAACCCAAGGCAAAGCGCCAAATTGGATAGATCTTCCACCTGCTTAGCTAAGAAAGAATAGATACAGAGGTGGATAATAGATCGATATGAAGATCATGAGCTGCCCCATAATGAAATCGCCAGTAGTCGTGAATATCTCCTTCTTCCCTAGCCGAGAGGAAACGTTCAAGGAGTAGTGTAAAGTAGCAGACAGTGGGGCGCTCCCGCTTAGGCATTAGGCATTAGGCACGAGAAAGGACATCGTTCTCGGCCGTCCCTTCATTCCCGGGAAAAGGCTCTCTTGCATCTTTTGCTTCCCGGGAAAAGTGTTAATCATGTATTTAAATTTTATTAACCTATATAAACAATGTTTTATATGTATACAAAAATGTACAATGTGTAAAAAAAATATAGACGTCAAACCTTATGTATTAAAAGATGTTTTCTTGTTGGGTATATATTAAAAGAAGTTAGTCATGTATTTTAAAAATGTTAAACATATATAAACATTATGTACAATTTGTGTTAAAAATGTAGACATGTGTTCAAAATATTAGACATCACAATATTTATTAAAAATGTTAATGATGTAACTAAAAATTATTTAATATGTATAAAAAATGTTTCTATTGTAGACAAAATTGTTCATAAAATTTTGTCTAATATTCTTGAAAAATGGAGAAGTTTTTTTACAACAAATATTTGTTACGTCCTTAAAAACTCATTTTGGGAACTCGAAAAATGGAAAATGAATCTATGGAAATTTGTCTTTTTCATGAGAGGTAGATCAAAAACTTATGACACCCAACCATTTGGTCAATTGTGCAATAAATATGTCCTGATATTTTAGAAAATTGATTTGGTCCAATTTTGCAACAAATATGGTAGGTCCTTCACAAAGAACTCATTTTGGGCACTCCAAAAATGGACAATGAATTACTTGTCCAAAGAAAATGAAAACTTCTTAGGGAACATTGTTTGCCATCCCAAGATGCATCCTTATGCTCAATATTAGATTATTTGAACAAACTATACAATTAATGTGGATATAAGGTTGGTCATTTGGCATGAAAGCCATGAATCTTCACACATGATAGCTCATTCAGAGAACACTTTTTTAAAAGATTTGCCTTATTACAAATTTATTATTTTTCTGGTAACTTGGTCACATATAATGACACAATGCGAAGGTTGTCCATTTCTTGATTTTTTTTGAATTTTTAATGCCCATTCAAAATTCGGTCAAAACGGCGGGCATGACCGTTCCTAGCTAGTGGTTTAATCTTTGAAAATAGATTAAATAGATACTTATGTAACTAGAAATTATTTTTGGAAAAAATAAAGATCAAACTATGAGGCAACTGTAATTCAAATTTGACCCGTTTTGTGCTGAATCGGCGGAAATTTGTCTTTTTCACGAGAGGTGGATCAAAACTTTTGACACCCAACCATTTGGTCAATTGTTCATTAAATATGTCCTAATATTTGGTAAAATTGATTTGGTCCAATTTTGCGACAAATATATGGTAGGTCCTTCACAAAAAAACTCATTTTGGGCACTCCAAAATGGACAATGAACTTTTTGTCCAAAGAAAATGAAAACTTCCTTAGGCAACATTATTTGGTATTCCAAGATGCACCCTTGTGCACAATAGTAGATCATTTGAACAAGCTATGCCATGAAGATGGATATAAGATTGATCATTTGGCTTGAAAGCCATGAGTCTCCACACATGATAGCCATTTCTGAGAACACTTTTTAAAAAGATTTACCGTATTACAAGTTTATTATTTTTCCTAGTAACTTGGTCACATATAATGACACAATACAAAGGTTTTCCAATTTTTTGATTTTCTCTGAATTTTCCATGCCCATTTCAAAATGCAGTCAAAACAGGAGGCATGACCGTTCCTAGCTAGTGGTTGAATCTTGGAAACATTTTGGTGTTTCTATGATTAAATAGATACTTATGTACCTAGAAAAGTTTTTTTAGAAAAAAAGAGCGAACTATAAGACAACTGAAGTTCAAATTTGACCCACTTCCTACTGAATCGGCAGAAATTTATCTCACGAGAGGTGGATCAAAACTTTTGACACCCAAACATTTGGTAATTTGTGCATTAAATAAGGCCTAAATTTTAGAGAATTGATTTGGTCCAATTTTCAACAAGTATATGGTAGGTCCTTCACAAAAAAACTCATAAGGCACTCAAAAATGTAAAATGAATTTTTCGTCCAAAGAAAATGAAAAGTTTCTTAGGCAACATTATTTGCCATTCCAAGATGCTCCCTTGTGCACAATATTAGATCATTTGAACAAACTATGCCATGAATGTGGCCATAAGATTGATCATTTGGCTTGAAAGCCATGAATCTTCACACACGATAGCTCATTTGTGAGAACACTTTTTTAAAAGAATTATCATATTAGAAGTTTATTATTTTTCCTAGTGACTTGGTTACATATAATGATACAATGCGAAGGTTTTCCAATTATTATTATTTTTGAATTTTTCATGCCCATTTCAAAATACAGTCAAAACGACGGGCATGACCGTTCCTAGCTAGTGGTTGAATCTTGGAAAACTTTTGGTGTTTCTATGATTAAATAGATACTTATGTACCTAGAAATGATTTTTAGAAAAAATAAAGAGAAAACTATAAGGCAGCTGCAGTTCAAATTTGACCTGCTTCCTATTGAATCGATGGTAATTTGGTTTTTTGAGGAGAGCTGGATCAAAACTTTTGACACCCAACCATTTGGTCAATTGTGTATTAATTATGGCCTAATATTTTAGAAAATTGATTTGGTCCAATTTTGCAACAAATATATTGTAGGTCTTTCACAAAAAAAATCATTTTGGGCACTCGAAAAATGGAAAATAAATTTTTCGTCCAAAGAAAATGAAAACTTCCTTAGGCAACATTGTTTGCCATTCCAAGATGCACCAGGTTCAAATTTGAAGTACTATAAAGATCTAACTGTGAAGTACTATAGTTCAAATTTGACCCGGTTGCTATTGATTTGACAAAAAATTGTCAATTTAACGGAGGTGTATGAAAAGCTTTTTACATGCAACCACTTGGTTAATTATACATAGACTATGTTTTAATATTTTTGAAAATTGGTACGGTCCCATTTTGAAGCAAAT